>NW_027189296.1:60894-320172 GCF_040958095.1 Procambarus clarkii | reverse complement strand
ACGATGCATAAGCAACAGGGCTCCATTAAGGAACATATAATCTCTTCCCACAACCAGACCATCACCAGAGAAGTCTTATCAAAAACACATAAATCATCGATAGATACAGCGATAGCAGGCGGCTTGATATCTGCGAGGCACTACACATTAAGAAGTCGATACCAGCAATCACAGCCAATTAATGCACAACTATATTCTACCCACTTCAAGACTCCGCACCAATATAGGCCCATTGCAGGGTCTTACATTCTTCCTTTTAACTTACAAAAGTATTATACCCATTGTTTCGTGTTTGTCTTGTGTTGAAAATTTGTTTTCACCTCATCCAAAACTGTTGTAACATATCACCTCACCCAAATGCAGGTATAAATCAAAGCTGTTTAACCCTTACACTGCTCAGGGTCCTGGGGGACATTTACACCCCTGTGCGCAAGAAAAAAAAAAATTCAACATTTTTTTTTTCGTCTTCTAGACATGTTAATTTGTGTCCCCTGAGCACGGGAAAAATAAAAAAAATCGTAGGTGACATATTTTGGGCGCAATTGACCGAGAAAGTCTGGCAAAAAGTGGGCGTTGACAGAGCGGTCGTCAGACCCGGTTCAGCGTCACCCGCGCTGACAGGTGGGAGTTGCCACAAAGATATTATTACCTAATTGTTTCAATGTCTTCGATTGATTTTTTCTTAGTTTTTTTGCAGTAATATTATCAGTAGTGTGTATTGTAATATATTTATATAATAAAAGTGGTGAATAATCACTATACTCAAAAGTATGATGTGCATATTAGTGATTCAATTATTATGTTTATAAAACCATAAACAAATAGTTTTTGCTGCTTTTACACTCTATACACAGGTTATATAAGTATCTGCATGTTTTGGTCACCATAACGAACCACTAAGTTGGTATTGAGAGTCGAAAAGCAACGAAGAGTTACCACCACACACCAGCCAGCCACTCGCTGCCACTCCCTCAACACACGCACTAAACTTTCTTCCCCCAAACAATACCATTTGTGGGTTATTACACTATATACAGACGTCTATATATAAGTATGTATATATTTTGTTCACCACAACTGTACAGCTAAGCTGAAATAGTTAGTTCAGGCACTAAGAGTCGTCGCTATACACAGATGGCGGCTGGCGGCTCCCTCACTCATTCAAGGTCACACGCACTAAACTTTCTCCCCCAACAATACTGTTTGCAGTGTTATTACCCTATATACAACATGTTATATATAAGTATCTACATGTTTTATGCACCGTAACTATACACCTAAGCTTGTAGTGCGCCCAAAGAGCATAGTGGGCCACCCTCTAAACAGCTAGTACAAATCGTGCAGACGACGTCACCTCCGTCACCCATATGGCTCCTCCCAGCATAATCCTTTTGCTGTTAATACACTAATACACACATTATATATAAGTATCTACATTTGTGTTCACCATAGAGAACCACTGACCTGGTATGGTGAATGCAAACAATAACAGGTGGCCACACAGTCAGTAAACGATGCTGTCTCTCTCCGTCTCTCAGCATCACTCCTCCCACAGCGCTAATTATTACAACATTCCTGCTATTATCACAACCCTGGTTATTTATATCAGTCAGGGGTCATCTGTAATATTGTCATCGCTAATAATAACAATTATATATTTTATTTTGACATTTTTCGGCGATGCTGTGGTCACAAGCTGAACAGCAAAGCTGTTCGCTCATGCTGCGTGCGCCAGCCTTGGTTGCTCCAACAGTACTGTGCCTCTTACACCTGAGAATATTGCCCACGATTTGTTTAAAAAATGGCGTCTGTTTACAAGAGCCCTGAGGAAGCTTCTGTGAACCCCGTGTAGCCGCGGGCCATTTGGAATCGGGCCTGGCACCCTATGGCGTATATATACTCCATGCACATCGTGGGACATGTTACTCAGGGCGTATATATACACCATGCGCAGTTTAAGGGTTAAACTCTGTTTAGTGTTTGTAAGTTATAGTTGTGTGTGTGTAAACTAAAGTCTTTGAAAATGTAATAAGTTATTACGAAACGCATTCAAGTGTCGCGTCAACTAGAATTAAAAATGAATTTGGAGAATTGATTTTTCAATTACCATCGACAGTGAAAACAAACATAAGAAATATGGAGAAAATTCGTGTTAGAATTATTAATCTTACTTTTTAGGTCATATTTAATAATATATGTCTACAGGAAAGACTGCTACCAAAATATACTAATATATATATATATATATATATATATATATATATATATATATATATATATATATATATATATATATATGTCGTACCTAGTAGCCAGAACGCACTTCTCTGCCTACTATGCAAGGCCCGATTTGCCTATTAAGCCAAGTTTTCATGAATTAATTGGTTTTCGACTACCTAACCAACCTAACCTAACCTAACCTAACTTTTTCGGCTACCTAACCTAACCTAACCTATAAAGATAGGTTAGGTTAGGTTAGGTAGAGTTGGTTAGGTTCGGTCATATATCTATGTTAATTTTAACTCCAATAACAAAAATTGACCTCATACGTAATGAAATGGGTAGCTCTATCATTTCATAAGAAAAAAATTAGAGAAAATATATTAATTCAGGAAAAACTTGGCTTATTAGGCAAATCGGGACTTGAATAGTAGGCCGAGAAGTGCATTCTGGCTACTAGGTACGACATATATATATATATATATATATATAATATACATACACTGTATATATATATATATATTAGTATATTTTGGTAGCATTCTTTCCTGTAGGCATATATTATTAAATATGACCTAAAAAGTAAGATTAATAATTCTAACACAAATTTTCTCAATATTTCTTATGTTTCTTTTCACTGTCGATGGTAATTGAAAAATCAGTTCTCCAAAATTCATTTTTATTTCTAGTCTGACGCCCACATTTGAACGCGTTTCGTAATAACTCATTACATTTTCAAAGACTTTAGTTTACACACACACAACTATAACCTGCAAACACTAAACAGATTTCTTACTATGCTATAATTCAAATTGTTACGGCCCTCTCGGGACGCAACGGGGTTCTCACTCTGATGTTGTTAGAGGAAGATATAGGTATCCGTTCCCACAGCCCAGTAGTGGCTATCAAGGGATGAGATCCGTGACGCAAGTAACTTAAAAGGGAGTAGGGAAAGAAAGCTAAGAACTTAATATAATATAATGTTCACCTTCACCGTTTAAATATATAATAAAAGAGTACACAAGGGGGAGGGGTATTAACACTTTACATGGGGATCGTGCACAATCTAGTCTTCTGCTGAAGACTCTTGATCAAGAAGCTAGGTGCTGAGTCCGCGGTGCTTTCTTCGTGGCCTCAAGACGTGTCCTCTGAGAACGCCGAGCCTACCCTGGCCACAGGTCAGCCACAACACAGGTCCACTGGGGGCACCGTCGTGGAGGCCGTCAACCACACGTCCAGCAGGTCTGCTGGCAGGTACTGAGCCACCAAGGCTGGCACGGCCACTCCACGAACGATAAAAGGGGTACGCCCTAGACAGGAGTCTCGTGTGATATCACCAATCACCCTCCTGTCCTCAATACCCCAGTGGATTATCGTCTCCAACCGTCGGTCCCGGGTAAATCCTTCCACTGCCACTCCACTGGCAGGCTTAACACACCACAGTGTTCTTCCGGGGGGACGACGTCTCAACAGCTGCAGCAAACTTCACAGTATGGAGACTGGCTGCCTCGGGTAGACTGACTCCACTTCCATCACAGTGGTCCCAGGTCGGCTCTGTAAGCAGACACGTCATCAATAACAGGGACACTAAAACACCACACTTACAGGCTCAGACACAAACGCCCGATATATCCAGTCCATAGATGGCGCTGTCGTCGGAGCACCACCTCACCAGAGGTCAGGAGCGGCGGTGTTGAGCGCTGAACCAGACTGGAAACTGGTCCTCGAGGCCAGTACACGCTGTCCTCACTAGGTGTCGTCGTTCGTTTGGCGGGGGTTTTCGGGAGCTGACCCACAGATGGCGTGTTTGTCACTGCTCCAGGCTCGGACGCTGAATCCGGGTCCGTAACACCTCCCCACCAAAAGGAATTTGGTTTGGGGTTCTATAAAAAACACAAACCAAATTAGCAGGGCGACACAACTCCAAATGGACTTACTTATACTATGAACTGGAGAGATGAGGCTGTCTTGTCCACGGAACTTTCTACCGAGAAACTCTGGCACAAAGAGAGCTTGAAAATGGCAGGCGATGACCTGCCTGGCGTAACCTTCCACGTCTTCCACGTCTCCACTGCGATGTCAAGCAGGGGCTTCATCTCACCTCTCTCGAGTACGGATTGGTTTCGACACGATCTGGGGTAACTCGACACTTCCCTATGTCGTGGCACCGATGATGGCTGTCCACAGACGGCATTTCTGGTGCCGGTCCGATGGTCCTTCAGGGAGACAGGAACCTGGAATACAGAGGTCTGATAATTCAGAGTGATAGCGACAGTGGGCAAGGCAGTACTTACTACATACTCGTCTACTAGGCCCGCACCTAGTTCCAACAGGGCTGCTTGCTCACCGAAGATGGCATTCGCTCTGCCCCCGTTAGGTCGACCAACGTTCCGTATAACGCTGTGTTGAGGCTCAGCAGTCACGCGGAGGGTGTCAACCTGTCGGAAACAGTCACTCACATTATCACATATCGTACCTCCTGTATCATCTATTACCTCCCAGGTCCCTTCTTCAACTGCAACACTTGCAGTACAAATCTCCAATCCCTGGGACCTCTTTGCGATGTTCATGGGAGCCATCATTCGTCGGGTCGTCCACCGGTCCTTACTGAGAACACAGAGAACACATAGGAGAACAAAACAAAATACCGGTAGGAAACATTTGGCAATTCGAGGGATAAGTTTCCTGAGCTTGTCATGTCCATAGCCGGCGCCATCCACTAGCCTGGCTTGGACAGAAGAGGGCACTAGACCTTTTGAACACACCGCACCTACCTCTGACGTCTGGGGAGTCTCTGGCTGGTTCACTACACGCTGTAACTTGCCATACCGCAAGCACACATCCGCCTTCGCTCCAGACTCGTTGGTATCCGTGGGTGCCCGCACACAAGGCCCCTCTTCTTGCTCAGGTACCTCTGCCTTCTTAACTTCATGTTCCTCGTCGAGAGAATCAGGAGACACTGCTAGATAACTGTCGATCTGCGGGGGAGAGGACAAATTAGACATGTTCAAATCCGTGTCTGTCTTTACCTGGACGTTACCATTGCCTGTTGACACCTCAGACTTTGATGTTCTGGCTGACTCGTCCGCTATCTTGGGATGATTGTTGCTCCAATCGGTCACCAAGTCGTTGGCTAGTACCACGTCAATCCCAGCCACAGGGAGGGTATCGACTACTGCCAACGCACATGTGCCGCTGAAATAAGGCGTGTCGAGATGTACTGGCACTAAGGGGGCGATGTACTGCGTCCTTGGAAACCCAACCAGGACAACCTCTTGTCTCCCGTTCACACTTACTCCCTCGGGTACCGAGTTCTTCACGATCAGGGACTGGGCTGCTCCACTATCTCTGAGCACTACTACAGATCTACCAGTATGATCACTCGATACATACCCGCCTGAAGTGTGAGGGGAAAACAATCTGGGTTCTTCCTGCGTCGCCGTCGACTGGCTTCCTGCTGGTGATGTTCCACAGCTCATCAACATCACCTCCCTTCGTGCGCTGTCACCTCTTCTGCCTCGGCACCTAGCAGCTATGTGCCCTTTCTGCCCACAAGTCCAGCACACCATATTCCTCCTCGGGCTCCGGTGTTTCGGACTGCTAGGACTTGTTCTTCGGGGGCTACTTGGGGGCGTCTTCTTAGCACTTTGTGGGACGGGTCTTTCTTCTTCTACGTCGTGAGGTCTGTCAAACCGGCGCTGGTAATTCCTCGGGACGTACTTAGCAGACGGCCTATGAGTCAGGATATACTCTTCCGCCATGGTGGCTGCGGCACTCAAGGTCTCTACCTGCTGTTCCTCTAGGTACGTCTTCAGGTCTCCAGACAAACAATCCTTGAAGTCCTCGAGCAGAATCAGCTGCTCGAGGTCTTCCTTGGTCTCCACCTTCCGAGAGGCACACCATTCCTGGAAAAGTCGCTCCTTGATCGTGGCGAATTCGGTAAAAGTGTGCTCTGAGGTCTTCTTCAGGTTTCTAAATTTCTGCCTGTACGCCTCAGGTACCAATTGGTACGCCATGAGCACAACCTTCTTCACCTTGTCATAATCGCTGGAGTCGTCAAGGGATAACGTAGAGTAGGCGATTTGGGCCTTCCCAGTCAAGACTGACTGTATCATGATGGCCCAATTCTCCCTTGGCCACTCCAAAGAGGCAGCGACTTTCTCGAAGGCTGCAAAGAATTTTGACACTTCCTTCTCATGGAATTTGGGGACCATTTTGATGTTGCGTACCGGATCGAAGCTACTGGTGTCCGTTGTTTGCCTCCGACCACCGCCTAATCGCAAAACTTCTAGTTCATGTTGTCTCTCTCTTTCCTCTTTGTCTCGTTCTCGTTCTTCTCTCTCTCGTCTCTCTTCTCTTTCTCGTTCTTCTCTCTCTCGTTCTCGTTCTTCTCTTTCTCGTCTCTCTTCTCTTTCTCGTTCTTCTCTCTCTCGTTCTCGTTCTTCTCTTTCTCGTCTCTCTTCTAATTCTAGACGCCTCATCGCCAATTCCTTTTCTTTCATCTCCATTTCTTTATTTTTCATCTCCACTTCTTTATCTTTTTCTCGTTCTTCTCTTTCTCTTTCTCGTTCTAATTCTAAACGTCTCATCTCCAATTCTTTATCTTGTCTCTCTCGTTCCATTTCTAATTTCTTCCATTCTATTTCCCGATTGATCTCTAGGGCACGCATCTTGACTGTTAGGAAGCTGATATTAAGCTCGCCTGCATCACTGTCAACGTCACTGCCCTTATCTTCCTTTTCCGTGGAAGCTATGTCTGCACTTTCCTTTGTACTAGGAGTCTCGCCTTCCTGTTTCTCTTCTGCCTTCAGGTGCCGGTGAACCTTGGACAAGATCTCCACACGGGAATCACTGGCACGGATCTTGATCTCCAGGTAGGCGCTCACTAGTACAAGCTCTGGTTTGCTCAAATATTTCAATCTGGCAAGACAATCCTCTCTGTTCAGAAAAGCCTGAACCTCGTCCAGATCATCGATGGTAGCTTTGTCTGCCATTGTCACAGATGGAACACTTTGCGCTTAACACACTGCTTACACGTTAGCACTTAACACACCGAGCACTGTTCTACGCCAATATTGCACTTTATCGCACCAAACACTGCACTTGCCAATATTGCACGTAATCACTTCGGGCACCGCACTACCCAATATTGCACTGAATCCAAGCGAACACTTCGCTCTACAATATTGCACTAAATCACTGAGCACCGCACTAGTCAATATTGCACTTAATCGCTTAATCACAGCGAGCACCGCACTGCACAATATCGCACTTAGTCACTCTGAGCACTGCACAGGACGTATAACGTCACAATCGTCACACAGGGGGAATTATATACAGGGATTACGCCACTTCACCACCCCTGTCAAACATACTTAACAAGGGGACGGATCCCGCTGGGGATGCCAATTATGTTACGGCCCTCTCGGGACGCAACGGGGTTCTCACTCTGATGTTGTTAGAGGAAGATATAGGTATCCGTTCCCAAGCCAGTAGTGGCTATCAAGGGATGAGATCCGTGACGCAAGTAACTTAAAAGGGAGTAGGGAAAGAAAGCTAAGAACTTAATATAATATAATGTTCACCTTCACCGTTTAAATATATATAATAAAAGAGTACACAAGGGGGAGGGGTATTAACACTTTACATGGGGATCGTGCACAATCTAGTCTTCTGCTGAAGACTCTTGATCAAGAAGCTAGGTGCTGAGTCCGCGGTGCTTTCTTCGTGGCCTCAAGACGTGTCCTCTGAGAACGCCGAGCCTACCCTGGCCACAGGTCAGCCACAACACAGGTCCACTGGGGGCACCGTCGTGGAGGCCGTCAACCACACGTCCAGCAGGTCTGCTGGCAGGTACTGAGCCACCAAGGCTGGCACGGCCACTCCACGAACGATAAAAGGGGTACGCCCTAGACAGGAGTCTCGTGTGATATCACCAATCACCCTCCTGTCCTCAATACCCAGTGGATTATCGTCTCCAACCGTCGGTCCCGGGTAAATCCTTCCACTGCCACTCCACTGGCAGGCTTAACACACCACAGTGTTCTTCCGGGGGGACGACGTCTCAACAGCTGCAGCAAACTTCACAGTATGGAGACTGGCTGCCTCGGGTAGACTGACTCCACTTCCATCACAGTGGTCCCAGGTCGGCTCTGTAAGCAGACACGTCATCAATAACAGGGACACTAAAACACCACACTTACAGGCTCAGACACCAACGCCCGACATATCCAGTCCATAGATGGCGCTGTCGTCGGAGCACCACCTCACCAGAGGTCAGGAGCGGCGGTGTTGAGCGCTGAACCAGACTGGAAACTGGTCCTCGAGGCCAGTACACGCTGTCCTCACTAGGTGTCGTCGTTCGTTTGGCGGGGGTTTCGGGAGCTGACCCACAGATGGCGTGTTTGTCACTGCTCCAGGCTCGGACGCTGAATCCGGGTCCGTAACACAAATGTTTTTCATTTTATATACCTGCATTTGGGTGAGGTGATATGTTACAACAGTTTTGGATGAGGTGAAAACAAACTTTCAACACAAGATAGAACACGAAATATTGGGTAAAGTTAAAGGGGAAGAATGGAAGTAAATGCAAAGGGCCTATTGGCCCATATTTCTTGATGCTTCTACAGTATATTGGTGCGGAGTCTTGAAGTGGGTAGAATATAGTTGTGCATTAATTGGCTGTTGATTGCTGGTGTAGACTTCTTAATGTGTAGTGCCTCGCAGATATCAAGCCGCCTGCTATCGGTGTATCTATCGATGATTTCCGTGTTTTTTGTTAAGACTTCTCTGGTGATAGTATGGTTGTGGGAAGAGATTATATGTTCCTTAATGGAGCCCTGTTGCTTATGTATCGTTAATCGCTTGGAAAGTGATGTTGTTGTCTTGCCTATATACTGAGTTCTTTGAGGCTTACAGTCCCCAAGTAGGCATTTGAAGGCATAGACGACATTGGTCTCTTTCAAAACGTTCTGCTTTGTGTCTGGAGAGTTTCTCATGAGTAGGATGGCAGTTTTCTTGGTTTTATAGTAAATCGTCAATTGTATCTTCTGATTTTTGTCTGTAGGGATAACGTTTCTATTAACAATATCTTTCAGGACCCTTTCCTGCATTTTATGAGCTGTGGAAAAGAAGTTCCTGTAAAATAGTCTAATAGGGGGTACAGGTGTTGTGTTAGTTGTCTCTTCAGAGGTTGCATGGCGTTTCACCTTCCTTCTTATGATGTCTTCAACGAAACCATTGGAGAAGCCGTTGTTGACTAGGACCTGCCTTACCCTACAAAGTTCTTCATCGACTTGCTTCCATCCTGAGCTGTGGCTGAGAGCACGGTCGACATAAGCGTTAAGAACACTCCTCTTGTACCTGTCTGGGCAGTCACTATTGGCATTGAGGCACATTCCTATGTTTGTTTCTCTAGTGTAGACTGCAGTGTAGAAACCTCCGCTCCTTTCCATGACTGTTACATCTAGAAAGGGCAGCTTCCCATCCTTTTCCATCTCGTAGGTGAAACGCAACACAGAATTTCGCTCAAATGCCTCCTTCAGCTCCTGCAGATGTCTGACCTCAGGTACCTGAGTAAAAATGTCGTCAACATACCTGCAGTATATGGCCGGTTTCAACTTCATGTCGACTAAGACTTTTTGCTCGATGGTACCCATGTAGAAGTTTGCAAACAGGACACCTAGGGGAGAACCCATGGCATCATAAGAAGGAAAGTGAAACGCCATGCAACCTCTGAAGAGACAACTAACACAACACCTATACCCCCTATTAGACTATTTTACAGGAACTTCTTTTCCACAGCTCATAAAACAGAGGAAAGGGTCCTGAAAGATATTGTTAATAGAAACGTTATCCCTACAGACAAAAATCAGAGGATACAACTGACGATTTACTATAAAACCAGAAAAACGGCCAGCCTACTCATGAGAAACTCTCCAGACACAAAGCAGAACGCTTTAAAAGAGACCAACGTCGTCTATGCCTTCAAATGCCCACTTGGGGACTGTAAGCTCCAAAAAACCCAGTATATAGGCAAGACAACAACATCTCTTTCTAGGCGTTTAACGATGCATAAACAACAGGGCTCCATTAAGGAACATATAATCTCTTCCCACAACCAAACCATCGCCAGAGAAATCCTAGTAAACAACACAGAAATCATCGATAGATACAGCGATAGCAGGCGGCTTGACGTTTGCGAGGCACTACACATTAAGAAGTCAACACCAGCAATCAACAGCCAATTAATGCACAACTATATTCTACCCACCTCAAGACTCCGCTCCAATATAGAAGCATCAAGAAATATGGACCAATAGGCTTTCTACAATCACTTCCATTTCAATACCCATTGTTTCGTGTTCTGTCTTGTGTTGTTGAAATTAATACCCTATTAATGCCACCTCTTGTTCTGTCTTGTGTTGATGAAATTAATACCCTATTAATGCCACCTCACCCCATCCACCTCACTCAAATGTAGATATAAACAAAATCGGAGATGCGTAAGTTCTATTCAGTTGTGTATTTGTAAACTAAAGTCTTTGAAAATGTAATAAGTTTTACGAAACGCGCTCGTGTCGCGTCAGACTAGAAATAAAAATGAATTTTGGAGAATTGATTTTTGAATTACCTCCAACAGTGAAAAGAAATGTACGAAAGATTGAGAAAATTCGTGTTAGAATTATTAATCTTACTTTTTCGGTCATATTTAATAATATATATATTTATATACAGTATATATATACTGTACTTTATAAATCAAATAGATAAGATTTGGTGGTCTTATCACCACCAAATCAACTAAGCCCAGATTTGTGTGAGACCAATAGTCAATTTATCCATCATGGTTATGTTTGGTGAAGAGTATCACTCAATCTCAACAATCCTGTAACGTAATTGTGTGTTCCCATAGTAAGTGTAAAATAATCCAGAGTTGTTCAATAAAACCCATGTGTTAAGATGTAACCCACAGTGTACTTATTGTCCAACTTAGACTAAGAATACTTGATCCTTCCCCCATTATCACATACGATACATACATTTCCTTCCATTATTCTTAATAAAGTAAGGACGGGTTTTGTTAGTCTGTACTCTTGGGTACGGCTTATAAACTTATATACGGCCCTGCTGCTGCAATGTGTTACCAAAATATATTATCCCATACTCCGGGATATGTTTATAAAAAATATTGGCCTTGCTGTGAATGTGTTAATCTGTCAGTAATATTAACCCTGCTTTGAAATAGCTAATGCAAAGAATGTATAAAAATATGTAATTTGTATTAGTAAATAAAGTACTGTAATATTAGTTTTAGTTGTAAATACATCTAGCAAACTAAATATTCTTTTCCACAGGATAACAAGCCAGAGGAATGTTCAGTGTGTTTTAACGATTATGCCGAAAATCGGCTACGACCTCGCACACTGCCATGTGGCCACACATTCTGCTCCCAGTGTATTGACAATGCTATCAAGAATGGTCAGCTGACCTGCCCCAGCTGCCGTGCCGAGCACGCTGCCACAGCCTCTACTCAGTTCCCAATTAACTATGCTGTGGAGGCTTTAGTTAGGAAACTCAAAAATATCCAGCTAACAACTGAGGAAGTAGTGCCAGCAAAACCTTATGAAGGTTCTGCCAAAGGCATCAGTAAGACATTACGTTCCATGGTGCAGGAGCAGATGAGCAGCATCAGCCGCCTCATTACTAGCTGTGAAGAGGTACTGTCCCAGCTGGGGGAGTACCGGGGGCAGTTGGGGGACTGGAAGACTCATCACCTCCAGCTCCAGGACAGACTCTATGCTCTGGTAGAGCAGAATAAGTCAGCAATGAAACTCTTGGAACTGGAGGATACCAGTGTGGTGGATATGACAACACAAGGAGAGGAAGGGAAGACTCAGCTGCAGGCCATGTTGGGGAGCCTCAACACAGTCAACACAGCACAGGAAGTATTCATGACCATCAATGAAGTTGACCAATGCAACATGGAGGTAGAAAATTGGCTCCGGAAGTGCCAGGAACTCTTCCCAGATGTCAAGACTGTCCACACCTCAGTGAAGGTACGCTGCTGAAGGTCACATTGTTCTCACCCAACTGAGTGTAGTATTGCCTCTATATAAACACTTTTGACATGGACACACATCAAGATGAGAGTAGACTTTATATATAGGAAACTTTTTGTTCTAACACCTGAAACATTTTTATTAATAAAGTCAACTGTCATCTTGGTGTTTCTCTACACTGTGGTCAGTGTAGAAAAACATTACTTATATTGTCAAATTACTTTACTCAGAGGCTGATGCTTCATTTACTCAGAGCCAGGTTCCGCCATTAATGTTTGTGTTGGCAATGACAGGTGCAGGAGACCATGAGGGAGGCCCTGGAGATGATGTCCACAGAGACAAGTGCCACAGCTGACCCCGTACACCTGGGAGACTCAGCCTCCACTATTAATGTTTGTGTTGGTAATGACAGGTGCAGGAGACCATCAAGGAGGCCCTGGAGATGATGACCACAGAGACAGGTGCCACAGCTGACCCCATACACCTGGGAGACTCAGCCTCCACCATTAATGTTTGTGTTGGTAATGACAGGTGCAGGAGACCATCAGGGAGGCCCTGGAGATGATGACCACAGAGACAGGTGCCACAGCTGACCCCGTACACCTGGGAGACTCAGCCTCCACCATTAATGTTTGTGTTGGTAATGACAGGTGCAGGAGACCATCAGGGAGGCCCTGGAGATGATGACCACAGAGACAGGTGCCACAGCTGACACCGTACACCTGGGAGACTCAGCCTCCAGCATCATGAATAAAGTTCAGGAAATCACTGGAGAGATCCACCAGAAGCAATTAACAGTAAGTTTCTGATTTCCTCTCATAGGTCATATCACAAGATATTGAGTTGCGTTTTGAGGAGAGGAAGCCTGTTCTTAGGTTTATCGAGGTTCCCCAAGGTCAACTACTGACTTTCCTTAACATACAATGCACAATAGTTGCCTAACTCCTGGATAAATATTTACTGGTAGGTGAACAGACCTATCAAGTGAAAGGAAGCATGTGAACCATTTCTGTCCTGCATGGTGATTGAACCTGTGATCCTCTATTGAACCCGGGATCCTGGCTCCCCTCACAGAGGCACAGAGAGCGGGTGACACTCCACCAACCAACCGGGAAAGCATTCAGGAAGACAGTGAACCAAAACAGACCACTGCTGGGTTCGAAGAGACTGAAGCCTTAGAACTGCCAACAAACTCCCAGACAATGCCAGCATAAACCTCTCTGCCAGAAGAGGAGGCTGGAATTTCAGGTCCAACACCAACCCCCTGCCAGTAGAGGGGGAGTGGAGCTACAGGTCCAGCACCAACCCCCTGCCAGTACAGGGAGGCTGGAGCTACAGGTCCAGCACCAACCCCCTGCCAGTACAGGGAGGCTGGAGCTACAGGTCCAGTACCAACCCCCTGCCAGTACAGGGAGGCTGGAGCTACAGGTCCAGCACCAACCCCCTGCCAGTAGAGTGAGGCTGGAGCTACAGGTCCAGCGGTCCAGCACCAACCCCCTGCCAGTACCTGGTTGATACCTAGTTGATGGGGTTCTGGGAGTTCTACTCCCCAAGCCCAGCCCGAGGCCAGGCTCGACTTGTGAGATTTTGGTCCACCAGGCTGTTGCTTGGAGCGGCCCGCAGGGCCACATACCCACCACAGCCCGGCTGATCCGGAACTTCTCTTAGAAAACCGTCCAGTTTTCTCTTGAAGATGTCCACAGTTGTTCCGGCAATATTTATTATAATCACTGGGAAGACGTTGAACAAGCGCTGACCTCTGATGTTTATACAGTGTTCTCTGATTGTGCCTATGGCACCCCTGCTCTTCACTGGTCCAATCATGCATTTTCTTCCATATTGTTCACTCCAGTACGTTGTTATTTTACTGTGTACATTTTGGACCTGACCCTTCAGTATTTTCAGTGTGTATATTATTTGGTAACTCTCTCGTCTCCTTTCTAGAGAGTACATTTGGAGAGTTTTGAGACGATCCCAATAATTTAGGTGTTTTATCTCGTCTATGCGTGCCGTATATGTTCTCTGTATTCCCTCTAATTCAGCAATCTCTCCTGCTCTAAAGGGGGGACTGAGTACTGAACAGTACTCGAGACGGAACAACACAAGTGACTTGAAGAGTACAACCATTGTGATGGGATCCCTGGATTTGAAAGTTCTCGCGATCATTTTTCTGGCTGATGCGATATTTGCTTGGTTATGCTCCCTAAATGTTACATCGTCGGACATCATTATTCCCAAATCCTTGACATGCAGTAGAGGTGGGCTAAAGCTACAGATCCAGAACCAACCCCCTGCCAGTAGAGAGGGGCTGGAGCTTTAGGTCCAGCACCAGCCCCCTGCCAGTAGAGGTGGGCTGGAGCTACAGGTCCAGAACCAACCCCCTGCCAGTAGAGGGGGGGCTGAAGGTACAGGTCTAGCACCAACCCCCTGCCAGTAGAGGGGGGGCTGGAGCTACATTTCCCACACCAACCCCCTGCCAGTATAGTGGTTGGCTGGAGCTACAGGTCCAGAATCAACCCCCTGCCAGTAGAGGGGGGGGGGGCTAGAGCTACAGGTCCAGGACCAAGCCCCTGCCATTAGAGGGGGCTGGGGCTACAGATCCAGCACCATCCCCCCCTGCCAGTAGAGGGGAGGCTGGACCTACAGGTCCAGCACCAACCCCCTGCCAGTAGAAAGGGGCTGGGGCTACAGATCCAGCACCATCCCCCCTGCCAGTAGATGGGGGGGGGGGCTGGAGCTACAGGTCCAGCACCAACCCCCTGTCAGTAGAGGGGGACTGGAACTACAGGTCCAGCACCAACCCCCTGCCAGTAGAGGGAGGGCTGTAGCTACAGGTCCAGCACCAACTCCCTGCCAGTAGAAGGGGGCTGGGGCTACAGGTCCAGCACCATCCCTCCCCCTGCCAGTAGAGTGAGGCTGGAGCTACAGGTCCAGCACCAACCCCCTGCCAGTAGAGGGGAGGGGCTGGAGCTACAGGTCCAGCTTCAACCCCCCTACCACTAGAGGGGTGGGGCTAGAGCTAAAGTTCCAGAATCAAACACATGCCAGTAGAGGGGGGCTGGAGCTACAGGTCCACCACCAGTCCCCTGCCAGTTGGGAGAGAGGGGGGTGGGGGTTGGAGCTACAGGTCCAGCACAGACCCCCTGCCAGCAGAGGGGGGCTGGAGCTACAGGTCCAGCACCAAACCCCTGCCAGTAGAGGTGGGCTGGAGCTACAGGTCCAGAACCAACCCTCTGCCAGTAGAGGGTGGCTGGAGCTTCAGGTCCAACACCAACCCCCTGCCAGTAGAGGGGGGCTTAAGATAGAGGTCCAGCACCAACCCCTTTCCAGTAGAGGGGGGGGGGGCTGGAGCTACGGGTCCAGCACCAACCCCCTGCCAGTAGAGGGGGGGCTGTAGCAACATCTCCAACACCAGCCCTTGCCAGAAGAGTGGGGCTGGAGTTACAGGTCCAGCTCCATCCCTCAGCCAATAGAGGGAGGTTATCTTGAGGTTATCTTGAGATGATTTCGGGGCTTTAGTGTCCCCGCGGCCCGGTCCTCGACCAGGCCTCCACCCCCAAGAAGCAGCCCGTGACAGCTGACTAACTCCCAGGTACCTATTTACTGCTAGGTAACAGGGGCATTCAGGGTGAAAGAAACTTTTGCCCATTTGTTTCTGCCTCGTGCGGGAATCGAACCCGCGCCACAGAATTACGAGTCCTGCGCGCTATCCACCAGGCTACGAGGCCCCCTCGTAGGAGGCTGGAGGCTGGAGCTACTGCTCCAGCACCAACCCCCTGCCAGTAGAGTGGGGCTGGAGCTACAGGTCCAGCACCAACCCCCTGCTAGTAGAGGGGGGCTGGAGCTACAGGTCCAGCACTAACCCCCTGCCAGTAGAAGGGGGCTGGAGTTACAGGTCTAGCACCAACCCCCTGCCAGTAGAAGGGGGCTGGAGCTACAGGTCCAGCATCAACCCCCTGCCAGTAGAGCGGCCCTGGAGCTACAGGTCCAGCATCAACCCCCTGCCAGTAGAGTGGGGCTGGAGCTACAGGTCCAGCACCAACCCCCTGCCAGTAGAGGGGGGGCTGGAGCTACAGGTCAAGCACCAACCCCCTGCCAGTGGAAGGGGGCTGGAGTTACAGGTCTAGCACCAACCCCCTGGCAGTAGAGGGGTGGGTTGGAGCTTCTGGTTCGGCACCAACCACTTCCCAGTAGAGGGGGGCTGGAGATACATGTCCAGCACCAACCCCCTGCCAGTAGAGGGGGGCTGGAGATACATGTCCAGCACCAACCCCCTGCCAGTAGAGGGGGGTGCTGGAGCTACAGGTCCAGCACCAACCCCCTGGCAGTAGAGGGGGGCTGGAGTTACAGGTCCAGCACCAGCCCCCTGCCAGTAGAGGGGGGGCAGGAGATATAGGTCCAGCTCCAACCCGCTGCCAGTAAAGGGGGGCTGGAGCTACTGGTCCATCCGTAACCCCCTGCCAGTAGAGGGAGGGGCTGGAGCTGTAGGTCCAGCACCAACCCCCTGCCCGTAGAGGGGGCTGGAGCTGTGGATCCAGCACCAACCCCATGCCAGTAGAGGGGAGGGTTGGAGCTTCAGGTTTAGCACCAGCTTCTTGACAATAGAGGAGGGCAGGAGCTACAGGTCCAGCACCAACCCCCTGCCAGTAGAGAGAGACTGGAGCTACAGGTCTAGCACCAACCCCCTGGCAGTAGAAGGGGGAGGGGGCTGGAGCTACTGGTCCAGCACCAACCCCCTGGCAGTAGAGGGGGGCTGGAGCTACTGGTCCAGCACCAACCCCCTGGCAGTAGAGGGGGCTGGAGCTACTGGTCCAGCACCAACCCCCTGGCAGTAGAGGGGGGCTGGAGCTACAGGTCCAGCACCAACCCCCTGCCAGTTGAGGGGGGCTGGAGCTACTGGTCCAGCCCTAACCCCCTGCCAGTAGAGGGAGGCGCTGGAGCTGTAGGTCCAGAACCAACCCCCTGCCACTAGAGGGGAGGGTTGGAGCTTCAGGTTCAGCACCAGCCCCTTGTCAGTAGAGGGGGCAGGAGATACAGGTCTAGCATCAACCCCCCATGCCAGTAGAGGGGGGGCTGGAGTTACAGGCCCAGCACCAACCCCTTGCCAATAGAGGGGGGGATGGAGCTACAGGTCCAGCACCAACCCCCCTGCCAATTGAGAGGGGGCTGGAGCTACAGGTCCAGCACCAACTCTCTGCAAGTAGAGGGGGGCTGGAGCTACAGGTCCAGCACCAACCCCCTGCCAGTAGAGGGGGGCTGGAGCTACAGGTCTAGCACCAACCCCATGGCAGTAGAGGGGGGGCTAAAGCTACAGGTCCAGCACCAACGCCCTTCCAGTAGAGGGAGGCTGGAGCGACTGGTCCTGAAAGAACCCCCTGCCAGTAAAGGGGGGCTGGAGATACAGATCCAACCCCCTGCCAGTAGAGGGGAGGGTTGGAGCTTCAGGTTCAGCACCAACACCTTGACAGTAGAGGGGGGGCTGGAGCTACAGGTCCAGCACCAACCCCCTGCCAGTAGAGGGGGGGCAGGAGCTACAGGTCTAGCACCAACCCCCTGACAGTAGAGGGGGGCTGGAGTTACAGGTCCAGCCCCAACCCCCTGCTAGTAGAGGGGGGCTGGAGCTACAGGTCCAGCACCAACCCCCTTCCAGTAAAGGAAGGCTGGAGCTACTGGTCTAGCACCAACCCTCTGCCAGTAGAGGGGGGCTGGAGCTACAGGTCCAGCACCAACCCCCTGCCAGTAGAGGGAGGGCTGGAGCTACAGGTCCAGCACCAACCCCCTGCCAGTAGAGGGAGGCTGGAGTTACAGGTCCAGCACCAACCCCCTGCCAGTAGAGGAGGGCTGGAGCTACAGGTCCAGCATCAACCACCTGCCAGTAGAGGGGGTTGGAGCTACAGGCCCAGCACCAACCCCTTGCCAATAGAGGGGGGGGGGGCTGGAACTACAGGTCCAGCACCAACCCCTCTGCCAGTTGAAGGGGGGGGGGGGTTTGGAGGTACAGGTCCAGCACCAACCCCCGGTCAGCAGAGGGGGGGCTGAAGCTATAGGGCTAACACCAACCCCCTGTCAGCAGAGGGGGGGGGGGGCTGGAGATATAGGGCTAACACCAACCCCCTGCCAGTAGAGGGGGGCTGGAGCTACTGGTCCAGCACCAACCCCCTGCCAGTAGAGGGGGGGCTGGAGCTACAGGTCCAGCACCAATCACCTGCCAGTAGAGGGGGGCTGGTGCTACAGGTCTAGCACCAACCCCATGCCAGTAGAGGGGGGCTGGAGCTACAGGCCCAGCACCAACCCTTCGGCCAGTAGTGTGGGGCTGGAGCTATAGGTCCAGCATCAACCCCCTTCCAGTAGAGGGGGGCTAGAGCTACAGGTCCAGCACCAACCCCCTGCCAGTAGAGGGGGGGCTGAAGCTACAGGTCCAGCACCATTCCCCTGCCAGTAGAGGGGGGCTGGAGCTACATGTCTAGCACCAACCCCCCATGCCAGTAGAGGGGGGCTGGAGCTACAGGCCCAGCACCAACCCCTTGCCAATAGAGGGGGGGGAATGGAGCTACAGGTCCAGCACCAACCCCCCTGCCAGTTGAGGGGGAGCTGGAGCTACAGGTCCAGCACCAACTCCCTGCAAGTAGAAGGGGGCTGGAGCTACAGGTCCAGCACCAACCCCCTGCCAGTAGAGGGGGGCTGGAGCTACTGGTCCAGACTCATCCCCCTGCCAGTAGAGGGGGCCTGGAGCTACAGGTTCAGCACTAATCCCCTGACAGTAGAGGGGGGCAGGAGCTACAGGTCCAGCACCAACCCCTCTGCCATTAGAGGAGGGGCTGGAGCTAAAGGTCCAGCACCAACCCCTTTCCAGTAGCGGGGGGGGGGGGGGCTCGAGCTACAGGTCCAGCACCAACCCCCTGCCAGTAGAGGGGGCTGGAGCTACAGGTCCAGCACCAACCCCCGGTCAGCAGAGGGGGGGCTGAAGCTATAGGGCTAACACCAACCCCCTGTCAGCAGAGGGGGGGGGGGCTGGAGCTATAGGGCTAACACCAACCCCCGGCCAGTTCAGGGGAGGGTTGGTGCTTCAGGTTCAGGACCAACCCCTTGACAGTAGAGGGTGTTGGGCTGGAGCTACAGGTCCAGCACCAACCCCCTGCCAGTAGAGGGGGGGGGGGGCTGCAGCTACAGGTCCAGCACCAATCACCTGCCAGTAGAGGGGGGGGGGGCTGGAGATACAGATCCAGCACCAACCCCATGCCAGTAGAGGGGAGGGTTGGAGCTTCAGGTTCAGCACCAACCCCCTTCCAGTAAAGGAAGGCTGGAGCTACCGGTCTAGCACCAACCCTCTGCCAGTAGAGGGGGGCTGGAGCTACTGGTCCAGCCCCATCCCCCTGCCAGTAGAGGGGGCCTGGAGCTACAGGTTCAGCACTAATCTCCTGACAGTAGAGGGGGGCAGGAGCTACAGGTCTAGCACCAACCCCTCTGCCAGTAGAAGGGGGCTGGAGCTACAGGCCCAGCACCAACCCCTTTCCAGTAGAGGGGGGGGCTGGAGCTACAGGTCCAGCACCAAACCCCTGCCAGTAGAGGGGGGGCTGGAGCTACAGGTCCAGCACCATCCCCCTGCCAGTAGAGGGGGGCTGAAGCTATAGGGCTAACACCAACCCCCGGTCAGCAGAGGGGGGCTGAAGCTATAGGGCTAACACCAACCCCCTGTCAGCAGAGGGGGGGGGCTGGAGATATAGGGCTAACACCAACCCCCTGCCAGTAGAGGGGGGCTGGAGCTACTGGTCCAGCACCAACCCCCAGCCAGTAGAGGGGGGCTAGAGCTACAGGTCCAGCACCAACCCCCTGCCAGTAGAGGGGGGCTGAAGCTACAGGTCCAGCACCAACCCCCTGCCAGTAGAGGGGGGCTGGAGCTACAAGTCTAGCCCCAACCCCCCATGCCAGTAGAGGGGGCTGGAGCTACAGGCCCAGCACCAACCCTTCGGCCAGTAGAGGGGGGGCTGGAGCTATAGGTCAAGTATCAACCCCCTGCCAGTAGAGGGGGGCTAGAGCTACAGGTCCAGCACCAACCCCCTGCCAGTAGAGGGGGGCTGAAGCTACAGGTCCAGCACCATCCCCCTGCCAGTAGAGGGGGGCTGGAGCTACAGGTCTAGCACCAACCCCCCATGCCAGTAGAGGGGGGGCTAGAGCTACAGGTCCAGAACCAACCCCCTGCCAGTAGAGGGGGGCTGGAGTTACAAGTCCAGCATCAACCCCCTGCCAGGAGAGGCGGCCTGGAGCTACAGGTCCAGCACCAACCCCCTGTCAGCAGAGGGGGGGGGGCCTGGAGATATAGGGCTAACACCAACCCCCTGCCAGTAGAGGGGGGCTGGAGCTACTGGTCCAGCACCAACCCCCTGCCAGTAGAGGGGGGGGGCTGCAGCTACAGGTCCAGCACCAATCACCTGCCAGTAGAGGGGGGCTGAAGCTACAGGTCTAGCACCAACCCCCCATGCCAGTAGAGGGGGGGCTGGAGCTACAGGCCCAGCACCAACCCCCTGTCAGCAGAGGGGGGGGGGGCCTGGAGATATAGGGCTAACACCAACCCCCTGCCAGTAGAGGGGGGCTGGAGCTATAGGTCCAGCATCAACCCCCTGCCAGTAGAGGGGGGCTAGAGCTACAGGTCCAGCACCAACCCCCTGCCAGTAGAGGGGGGCTGAAGCTATAGGTCCAGCACCATCCCCCTGCCAGTAGAGGGGGGCTGGAGCTACAGGTCCAGCACCAACCCCCCATGCCAGTAGAGGGGGGGCTGGAGCTACAGGCCCAGCACCAACCCCTTGCCAATAGAGGTGGGGGGATGGAGCTACAGGTCCAGCACCAACCCCCCTGCCAGTTGAGGGGGGGCTGGAGCTACAGGTCCAGCACCAACTCCCTGCAAGTAAAAGGGGGCTGGAGCTACAGGTCCAGCACCAACCCCCTGCCAGTAGAGGAGGGCTGGAGCTACTGGTCCAGCCTCAACCCCCTGCCAGAAGAGGGGGCCAAAAGCTACAGGTTCAGCACTAATCCCCTGACAGTAAAGGAAGGCTGGAGCTACCGGTCTAGCACCAACCCTCTGCCAGTAGAGGGGGGCTGGAGCTACTGGTCCAGCCCCATCCCCCTGCCAGTAGAGGGGGCCTGGAGCTACAGGTTCAGCACTAATCTCCTGACAGTAGAGGGGGGCAGGAGCTACAGGTCTAGCACCAACCCCTCTGCCAGTAGAAGGGGGCTGGAGCTACAGGCCCAGCACCAACCCCTTTCCAGTAGAGGGGGGGGCTGGAGCTACAGGTCCAGCACCAAACCCCTGCCAGTAGAGGGGGGGCTGGAGCTACAGGTCCAGCACCATCCCCCTGCCAGTAGAGGGGGGCTGAAGCTATAGGGCTAACACCAACCCCCGGTCAGCAGAGGGGGGCTGAAGCTATAGGGCTAACACCAACCCCCTGTCAGCAGAGGGGGGGGGCTGGAGATATAGGGCTAACACCAACCCCCTGCCAGTAGAGGGGGGCTGGAGCTACTGGTCCAGCACCAACCCCCAGCCAGTAGAGGGGGGCTAGAGCTACAGGTCCAGCACCAACCCCCTGCCAGTAGAGGGGGGCTGAAGCTACAGGTCCAGCACCAACCCCCTGCCAGTAGAGGGGGGCTGGAGCTACAAGTCTAGCCCCAACCCCCCATGCCAGTAGAGGGGGCTGGAGCTACAGGCCCAGCACCAACCCTTCGGCCAGTAGAGGGGGGGCTGGAGCTATAGGTCAAGTATCAACCCCCTGCCAGTAGAGGGGGGCTAGAGCTACAGGTCCAGCACCAACCCCCTGCCAGTAGAGGGGGGCTGAAGCTACAGGTCCAGCACCATCCCCCTGCCAGTAGAGGGGGGCTGGAGCTACAGGTCTAGCACCAACCCCCCATGCCAGTAGAGGGGGGGCTAGAGCTACAGGTCCAGAACCAACCCCCTGCCAGTAGAGGGGGGCTGGAGTTACAAGTCCAGCATCAACCCCCTGCCAGGAGAGGCGGCCTGGAGCTACAGGTCCAGCACCAACCCCCTGTCAGCAGAGGGGGGGGGGCCTGGAGATATAGGGCTAACACCAACCCCCTGCCAGTAGAGGGGGGCTGGAGCTACTGGTCCAGCACCAACCCCCTGCCAGTAGAGGGGGGGGGCTGCAGCTACAGGTCCAGCACCAATCACCTGCCAGTAGAGGGGGGCTGAAGCTACAGGTCTAGCACCAACCCCCCATGCCAGTAGAGGGGGGGCTGGAGCTACAGGCCCAGCACCAACCCCCTGTCAGCAGAGGGGGGGGGGGGGCCTGGAGATATAGGGCTAACACCAACCCCCTGCCAGTAGAGGGGGGCTGGAGCTATAGGTCCAGCATCAACCCCCTGCCAGTAGAGGGGGGCTAGAGCTACAGGTCCAGCACCAACCCCCTGCCAGTAGAGGGGGGCTGAAGCTATAGGTCCAGCACCATCCCCCTGCCAGTAGAGGGGGGCTGGAGCTACAGGTCCAGCACCAACCCCCCATGCCAGTAGAGGGGGGGCTGGAGCTACAGGCCCAGCACCAACCCCTTGCCAATAGAGGTGGGGGGATGGAGCTACAGGTCCAGCACCAACCCCCCTGCCAGTTGAGGGGGGGCTGGAGCTACAGGTCCAGCACCAACTCCCTGCAAGTAAAAGGGGGCTGGAGCTACAGGTCCAGCACCAACCCCCTGCCAGTAGAGGAGGGCTGGAGCTACTGGTCCAGCCTCAACCCCCTGCCAGAAGAGGGGGCCAAAAGCTACAGGTTCAGCACTAATCCCCTGACAGTAGAGGGGGGCAGGAGCTACAGGTCCAGCACCAACCCCTCTGCCATTAGAGGAGGGGCTGGAGCTAAAGGTCCAGCACCAACCCCTTTCCAGTAGAGGGGGGGGGGGCTGGAGCTACAGGTCTAGCACCAACCCCCTGGCAGTAGAGGGGTGCAGGAGCTACATATCCAGCACCAACCCCCCATGCCAGTAGAGGGGGGGGGGGGCAGGAGCTACAGGTCTAGCACCAACCCCCAGCCAGTAGAGGGGGTGCTGGAGCTACAGGTCCAGAACCAACCCCCTGCCAGTAGAGGGGGGCTGGAGCTACAGGTCCAGCACCAACCCCCTGCCAGTAGAGGGGGGCTGGAGCTACTGGTCCAGCACCAACCCCCTGCCAGTAGAGGGGGGCTGGAGCTACTGGTCCAGCACCAACCCCCTGCCAGTAGATGGAGGCTGGAGCTACAGGTCCAGCACCAACCCCCTGCCAGTAGAGGGGAGGGTTGGAGCTACATATCCAGCACCAACCCCCAATGCCAGTAGAGGGGGGGGGGGCAGGAGCTACAGGTCTAGCACCAACCCCCAGCCAGTAGAGGGGGCTGGAGCTACAGGTCCAGCATCAACCCCCTGCCAGTAGAGGCGGCCTGGAGCTACAGGTCCAGCACCAACCCCCTGCCAGTAGAGGGGGGGGGCTGGAGATACAGGTCCAGCACCAACCCCCTGCCAGTAGAGGGGGGCTGGAGCTACTGGTCCAGCACCAACCCCCTGCCATTAGAGGCGGCCTGGAGCTACAGGTCCAGCACCAACCCCCTGCCAGTAGAGGGGGGGCTGGAGATACAGGTCCAGCACCAACCCCCTGCCAGTAGAGGGGGGGCTGGAGATACAGGTCCAGCACCATCCCCCTGCCAGTAGAAGGGGGCTGGAGATACAGGTCCAGCACCAACCCCCTGCCAGTAGAAGGGGGCTGGAGATACAGGTCCAGCACCAACTCCCATGCCTGTAGAGGGGGCTGGAGCTACAGGTCCAGCACCAACTCTCCTGCCAGTAGAGGGGGGCTGGAGCTACATTTCCAGCAGCAACCCCCTGCCAGTAGAGGGGGGGCTGGAGCTACAGGTCCAGCACCAACCCCATGCCAGTAGAAGGGGGCTGGAGCTACAGGTCCAGCACCAACCCCCTTCCAGTAGAGGGAGGCTGGAGCGACTGGTCCTGAAAGAACCCCCTGCCAGTAGAGGGGGGCTGGAGCTACAGGTCCAGCACCAACTCCCTGCCACTAGTGGGGGGCTGGAGCTAAAGGTCCAGCACCAACCCCCTGCCAGTAGAGGGAGGCTAGAGCTACAGGTCCAGCACCAACCCCCTGCCAGTAGAGAGGGGGCTGGAGCTACAGGTCTAGCACCAACCCCTGCCAGTAGAGGAAACCTGGAGCTACAGGTCTAGCACCAACCCCCTGCCAGTAGAGGGCGCTGGAGCTACAGGTCCAGCACCAACCCCCTGCCAGTAGAGGTGGGCTGGAGCTACAGGTCCAGCACCAACCCCCTGCCAGTAGAGGGAGGCTGGAGCTACAGATCCAGCACCAACCCCCTGCCAGTAGATTGGGGCTGGAGCTACAGGTCCAGCACCAACCCGCTGCCTGTAGAGGGGGGGGGGCTGGAGTTATAGGTCCAGCACCAACCACCTGCCAGTAGAGGTGGGCTGGAGCTACAGGTCCATCACCATCCCCCTGCCAGTAGAGGGGGGCTGGAGCTACCGGTCCAGCACGAACCCTTCGGCCAGTAGTGTGGGGCTGGAGCTATAGGTCCAGCACCAACCCCCTGCCAGTAGAGGGGGGGCTGGAGCTACAGGTCCAGCACCAACCCCCTGCCAGAAGAGGGGGGCTGGAGCTACAGGTCCAACACCAACCCCTGCCAGTAGAGTGGAACTGGAGCTGCAGGTCCAACACCAACCCCCTGCCAGTAGAGGGGGCTGGAGCTACAGGTCCAACACCAACCCCCTGCCAGTAGAGTGGGGCTGGAGCTACAGGTCCAACACCAACCCCCTGCCAGTAGAGGGGGCTGGAGCTACAGGTCCAACACCAACCCCCTGCCAGTAGAGTGGGGCTGGAGCTACAGGTCCAACACCAACCCCCTGCCAGTAGAGGGGGCTGGAGCTACAGATCCAACACCAACCCCCTGCCAGTAGAGGGGGCTGGAGCTACAGGTCCAACACCAACCCCCTGCCATTAGAGTGGGGCTGGAGCTACAGGTCCAACACCAACCCCCTGCCAGTAGAGGGGGCTCGAGCTTCAGGTCCAGCACCAACCCGCTTCCAGTAGAGGGGGGGCTGGAGCTACAGGTCTAAAATAACGGGACTGACACTGACCACAGGTTATAATGGGTCTGACACTGACCACAGGTGATAATGGGGCTGACACTGACCACAGGTGATAATGGGGCTGACACTGTCCACAGGTTGAGGACCTCCACAGGATGAGGGAGCCCGTCAAGAGGCTGGTGGAGGCTGGCCGGGTGTTGGCCGTCCAGGAAGACCAAGATGGCCGCCGCTCCGCCAGGATAACTCTACAAGACGGACAGCTGTACCTCCACCCACTCCTGCGTCAGCCCACGCCCACCCACGCCCACACCCTCCAGGTTACTTTATTACACTCACTAGTCTTACTGACATTACTGACTTACTGAGTTTTGATAACTAATATGATAACATTTTGTTATACAGTTATCAGCATGATTTATTTCATTTCCTGCAGGAGAGTGAGGTTGTGGGCATGCTGGAGCCCTCCTGCACCCTGGCGTTCCTTGACCTCGGGTGGGCGGGGTCAACAAGAGGGCGGGTCACCATCCGGCTGACCCCTGACACTCCGCTGGCCAGACAGTTTGTGTTGTTGTGTACGGGCCAGCGGGGCCACACCTACCGCAACACTAAACTGTTGGAGGTGTGGGACAAGGGTCAGCCAGGGGAGTGGGTGGAGGGCGGAGACTACGAGAGTAATGATGGTGAGGGAGGAGCCCCACTGCTGCCTGACCTCCAGGGGCAGTACCGGGAGTCAGGCCAGGCAGGAGCTGTGTGGGCCAGGTGGAGGCCGGGGGATCCCAGGAGTGCCCAGTTCACCATCACCACCAGGGACCGCCAGGATGGTTACCTGTTGTCACATGTCTTCGGTGATGTGGTGAGCGGCCTGGATGTGGTGAGGGCAGCAGTCAACCACAGTGACATTAGGGAGGTGACTGTAGTGGACTGTGGTGTTGTGCTGCCACTCTAGTTCACTGTACCATCACTACTGTGGTGTTGTGCTGCCACTCTAGTTCACTGTACCACCACCATCACTACTGTGGTGTTATGCTGCCACTCTAGTTCACTGCACCACCACCACCACTAGTGTGGTATTGTGATACCACTCTAGTACACTGTACCACCACCATCACTACTGTGGTGTTGTGCTGCCACTCTAGTTCACTGTACCATCACTACTGTGGTGTTGTGCTGCCACTCTAGTTCACTGTACCATCACTACTGTGGTGTTGTGCTGTCACTCTAGTTCACTGTATCACAACCATCACTACTGTGTTGTTGTGCTGCCTCTCTAGTTCACTGTACCACCACCATCACTTCTGTGGTGTTGTGCTGTCACTCTAGTTCACTGTATCACTACCATCACTACTGTGGTGTTGTGCTGCCACTCTAGTTCACTGTACCATCACCATCACTACTGTGGTGTTGTGCTGCCACTCTAGTTCACTGTACCATCACTATCACTACTGTAGTGTTATGCTGCCACTCTAGTTCACTGTACCACCATCATCACTACTGTGGTGTTGTGCTGCCACTCTAGTTCACTGTACCATTACCATCACTACTGTGGTGTTGTGCTGCCACTCTAGTTCACTGTACCACCACCATCACTACTGTGGTGTTGTGCTGCCACTCTAGTTCACTGTACCACCACCATCACTACTGTGGTGTTGTGCTACCTCTCTAGTTCACTGTACCACCACCATCACTACTGTGGTGTTGTGCTGCCACTCTAGTTCACTGTACCATCACTACTGTGGTGTTGTGCTGCCACTCTAGTTCACTGTACCATCACTACTGTGGTGTTTTCCTGCCACTCTAATTCACTGTACCATCACCATCACTACTGTGGTGGTGTGCTGCCACTCTAGTTCACTGTACCATCACTACTGTGGTGTTGTGCTGCCATTCTAGTTCACTGTACCACCACCATCACTACTGTGGTGTTGTGCTGCCACTCTAGTTCACTGTACCATCACCATCACTACTGTGGTGTTGTGCTGCCACTCTAGTTCACTGTACCATCACTACTGTGGTGTTGTGCTGTCACTCTAGTTCACTGTACCATCACCATCACTACTGTGGTGTTTTGCTGCCTCTCTAGTTCACTGTACCTTCACCATCACTACTGTGGTGTTGTGCTGCCACTCTAGTTCACTTTATCATCACTACTGTGGTGTTGTGCTGCCACTCTAGTTCACTGTACCACCACCATCACTACTGTGGTGTTGTGCTGCCACTCTAGTTCACTGTACCACCACCATCACTACTGTGGTGTTTTGCTGCCACTCTAGTTCACTGTACCATCACCATCACTACTGTCGTGTTGTGCTGCCACTCTAGTTCACTGTACCACCACCATCACTACTGTGGTGTTGTGCTGCCACTCTAGTTCACTGTACCACCACCATCACTACTGTGGTGTTGTGCTACCTCTCTAGTTCACTGTACCACCACCATCACTACTGTGGTGTTATACTGCCACTCCAGTTCACTGTACCATCACCATCACTACTGTGGTGTTGTGCTGCCACTCTAGTTCACTGTACCATCACCATCACTACTGTGGTGTTGTACTGCCACGCTAGTTCACTGTACCATCACCATCACTACTGTGGTGTTGTGTTGCCTCTCTAGTTCACTGTACCATCACTACTGTGGTGTTGTGCTGCCACTCTAGTTCACTGTACCATCACCATCACTACTGTGGTGTTGTGCTGCCACTCTAGTTCACTGTACCATCACTACTGTGGTGTTGTGCTGCCACTCTAGTTCACTGTACCATCACTACTGTGGTGTTGTGCTGCCACTCTAGTTCACTGTACCACCACCATCACTACTGTGGTGTTGTGCTTCCACTCTAGTTCGCTGTACCATCACTACTGTGGTGTTGTGCTGCCATTCTAGTTCACTGTACCATCACTACTGTGGTGTTGTGCTGCCACTCTAGTTCACTGTACCACCACCATCACTACTGTGGTGTTGTCCTGCCACTCTAGTTCACTGTACCACCACCATCACTACTGTGGTGTTGTGCTGCCACTCTAGTTCACTGTACCACCACCATCACTACTGTGGTGTTGTCCTGCCACTCTAGTTCACTGTACCATCACTACTGTGGTGTTGTGCTGCCACTCTAGTTCACTGTACCATCACCATCACTACTGTGGTGTTGTGCTGCCACTCTAGTTCACTGTACCATCACCATCACTACTGTGGTGTTGTGCTACCACTCTAGTTCACTGTACTATCACTACTGTGGTGTTGTGCTACCACTCTAGTTCACTGTACCATCACTACTGTGGTATTGTGCTGCTACTCTAGTTCACTGTACCAGCACCATCACTAATGTGGTGTTGTGCTACCACTCTAGTTCACTGTACCATCACTACTGTGGTGTTGTGCTGCCACTCTAGTTCACTGTACCATCACCATCACTACTGTGGTGTTGTGCTACCACTCTAGTTCACTGTAACATCACTACTGTGGTGTTGTGCTGCCACTCTAGTTCACTGTACCATCACCATCACTACTGTGGTGTTGTGCTGCCACTCAAGTTCACTGTACCATCACCATCACTACTGTGGTGTAGTGCTGCCACTCTAGTTCACTGTACCATCACCATCACAACTGTGGTGTTGTGCTACCACTCTAGTTCACTGTACCATCACCATCACTACTGTGGTGTTGTGCTGCCACTCTAGTTCACTGTACCATCACTACTGTGGTGTTGTGCTGCCACTCTAGTTCACTGTACCACCACCATCACTACTGTGATGGTGTGCTGCCACTCTAGTTCACTGTACTACCACCATCACTACTGTGGTGTTGTGCTGCCACTCTAGTTCACTGTACCACCACCATCACTACTGTGGTGTTGTGCTGCCACTCTAGTTCACTGTAACACCACCATCATTAATGTGGTGTTGTGCTGTCACTCTAGTTCACTGTACCATCACCATCACTACTGTGGTGTTGTGCTGCCACTCTAGTTCACTGTATCATCACTACTGTAGTGTTGTGCTGCCACTCTAGTTCACTGTACCACCACCATCACTACTGTGGTGTTGTGCTGCCACTCTAGTTCACTGTACCACCACCATCACTACTGTGGTGTTGTGCTGCCACTCTAGTTCACTGTACCATCACCATCACTCTTGCATCACTGCGTGTTTTGATGCCAATGTAATTTAAGGACAGACTTTTTTCACAATATCATCATAACTTCACTATCTTTGGTATTATACTTTGGTATCATATACCTGACAATCACGGCTGTATCACCATCAATGCTATATCTTCCCAGTCCTGTAACCTATCATTGCTGTATCACTATAGCTTCACTATCACCTCTATATATCACCATCACCTCAGGCCCCACACTTGGGGTCATATACGGACCATGTTGAATAACAAATTGTTGGTGTCACTATATGACAGCTATTGTCACTGTTATATCACCAACAGCTCACTATCACATAACACTATCACTGCTACACCAACATCATTTCACTTTCTCTGCATTATCACCTCACACTGATATATTTCCTCCTTATATTCACTGATATATCACTATCACTGCTACAGCATCACTACCTCACCATCACTACTGTATCACCATCACTGTCAAATCACCATCACCTCACTACCACTGCTATACTACCATCACTTCACTATCACATGGGTGTGTTGTGATATTACCATACTGGACCATGGTGTGTTCTGATATTATCATACTGGTCCCTGGTGTGTTGTGATATTACCATACTGGTCCATGGTGAGTTGTGATATTACCATACTGGTCTATGGTGTGTTGTGATATTACCATACTGGTCCATGGTGTGTTGTGATATTACCATACTGGTCCATGGTGTGTTGTGATATTACCATACTGGTCCATGGTGTGTTGTGATATTACCATACTGGTCCATGGTGTGTTGTGATATTACCATACTGGTCCATGGTGTGTTGTGATATTACCATACTGGACCATAGTGTGTTGTGATATTACCATGCTGGACCATGGTGTGTTGTGATATTACCATACTGGACCATGGTGTGTTGTGATATTACCATACTGGTCCATAGTGTGTTGTGATATTACCATACTGGTCCATGGTGTGTTGTGATATTACCATACTGGTCCATGGTGTGTTGTGATATTACCATACTGGACCATGGTGTGTTGTGATATTACCATACTGGTCCATAGTGTGTTGTGATATTACCATACTGGTCCATGGTGTGTTGTGATATTACCATACTGGACCATGGTGTGTTGTGATATTACCATACTGGTCCATAGTGTGTTGTGATATTACCATACTGGTCCATGGTGTGTTGTGATATTACCATACTGGTCCATGGTGTGTTGTGATATTACCATACTGGACCATGGTGTGTTGTGATATTACCATACTGGACCATGGTGTGTTGTGATATTACCATACTGGACCATGGTGTGTTGTGATATTACCATACTGGACCATGGTGTGTTGTGATATTACCATACTGGTCCATAGTGTGTTGTGATATTACCATACTGGACCATAGTGTGTTGTGATATTACCATACTGGTCCATGGTGTGTTGTGATATTACCATACTGGACCATGGTGTATTGTGATATTACCATACTGGTCCATGGTGTGTTGTGATATTACCATACTGGTCCATAGTGTGTTGTGATATTACCATACTGGACCATAGTGTGTTGATATTACCATACTGGACCATGGTGTGTTGTGATATTACCATACTGGTCCATGGTGTGTTGTGATATTACCATGCTGGACCATGGTGTGTTGTGATATTACCATACTGGTCCATGGTGTGTTCAGATATTACCATACTGGACCATAGTGTGTTGTGATATTACCATACTGGACCATGGTGTGTTGTGATATTACCATACTGGTCCATGGTGTGTTGTGACATTACCATACTGGTCCATGGTGTGTTGTGATATTACCATACTGGACCATGGTGTGTTCAGATATTACCATACTGGACCATAGTGTGTTGTGATATTACCTTACTGGACCATGGTGTGTTGTGATATTACCATACTGGTCCATGGCGTGTTGTGATATTACCATACTGGTCCATGGTGTGTTGTGATATTACCATACTGGTCCATGGTGTGTTGTGATATTACCATACTGGACCATAGTGTGTTGTGATATTACCATACTGGTCCATGGTGTGTTGTGATATTACCATACTGGTCCATGGTGTGTTGTGATATTACCATACTGGTCCATGGTGTGTTGTGATATTACCATACTGGACCATGGTGTGTTGTGATATTACCATACTGGACCATAATGTGTTGTGATATTACCATACTGGACCATGGTGTGTTGTGATATTACCATACTGGTCCATGGTGTGTTGTGATATTACCATACTGGTCCATGGTGTGTTGTGATATTACCATACTGGTCCATGGTGTGTTCAGATATTACCATACTGGACCATAGTGTGTTGTGATATTACCATACTGGACCATGGTGTGTTGTGATATTACCATACTGGTCCATGTTGTGTTGTGATATTACCATACTGGACCATGGTCGGTTGTGATATTACCATACTGGACCATGGTGTGTTGTGATATTACCATACTGGACCATGGTGTGTTGTGATATTACCATACTGGTCCATGGTGTGTTGTGATATTACCATACTGGTCCATGGTGTGTTGTGATATTACCATACTGGTCCATTGTGTGTTGTGATATTACCATACTGGTCCATGGTGTGTTGTGATATTACCATACTGGACCATGGTGTGTTGTGATATTACCATACTGGACCATAGTGTGTTGTGATATTACCATACTGGACCATGGTGTGTTGTGATATTACCATACTGGTCCATGGTGTGTTGTGATATTACCATACTGGTCCATGGTGTGTTGTGATATTACCATATGGGTGTGAGGTGGTGTTATGCCCACACATACACCAGTATGATCATACTGTAGCTGGTGTATGATGTGCTCAAACTGTATAGTGATGTCTTGGCTGATTAGCCTAGTATCACGAATATTAATTTATGTAGTTATTCTTTTTTCGTCAACACACTAGAAATAATTGTGTATTGCCAATGTATTCCACATATATCTATGTATATTATATATCTATACCATAAATCCTTGCCATGTATTTGTGGATATATATTAGAAGTCTAGTGAATAGCAGTAGCCTAATGTCATGTAGCTTGAAAAACATCCGTATATGCTTATATTATGGAATGCTACATAATGCTGTATAGGAAATATTATGTGAACTATGATGGAGAATGTATAAATTTAGGTCTCGGATGTATTACTCTCATGTATACTGTGTAATTTCCCTTTCATTATTGTTCATTACATTGTCCTCTAACATTAAATTAGATTATGGGATTGTGAGATGTATACCACATAGACATGGTTTTGATACACATGTTGTATATATATATACTTTATATTGTATTCATGTATACTTATGTATAATGGCCTGAAGGCCCTTCCTTGCCTCCCTGTCCACCTACACCCGTCTCCTCTACACCTACACCCGTCTTCTCTACACGTACACCCGTCTCCTCTACACATACACCCGCCTCCTCTACACCCACACCCGTCTCCTCCACACCTACACCTATCTTCTCTACACCTACACCCACCTCCTTTACACCTACACCCTCCTCCTCTACACCCATCTCCTCTCCACCTACACCCTCCTCCTCTACACCTACACCCACCTACTCTACACCTACACCCGTCTCTACACCTACACCCGTCTCTACACCTACACCCGTCTCCTCTACACCTACACCCGTCTCCACACCTACACCCGTCTCCTCTACACCTACACCCGTCTCCTCCACACCTACACCTGTCTCCTCTACACCTACACCCGTCTCCCCTACACCTACACCCACCTCCTCTACACCTACACCCTCCTCCTCTACACCTACACCCATCTCCTCTACACCTACACCCTCCTCCTCTACACCTACACCCACCTCCTCTACACCTACACCCGTCTCGTCTACACCTACATCCGTCTCTACACCTACACCCGTCTCCTCTACACCTACACCCGTCTCTACACCTACACCCGTCTCCTCCACACCTACACCCGTCTCCTCCACACCTACACCCATCTCCTCTACACCTACACCTGTCTCTTCTACAGCTACACCCACCTCTACACCTACACCTGTCTCTTCTACACCTACACCCACTTCACCACCTACACCCACCTCTACACCTACACCTGTCTCTTCTACACCTACACCTGTCTCTTCTACACCTACACCCTCCTCCTCACCACCTACACCCACCTCTACACCTGTCTCTTCTACACCTACACGTCTCCACAACACCTACACATTTCTCCTCTACACCTACACCCTCCTGCTCTACACCTTCACCTGTCTCCTCTCCACCTACACCCACCTCCTCTACACCTACACCCGTCTCCCCTACACCTACACCCGTCTCCAACACCTACACCCTCCTCCTCTACACCAACACCCTCCTCCTCTACACCAACACCCTCCTCCTCTACATCTACACCCTCCTCCTCTACATCTACACCCTTCTCTACACCCACACCCGTCTCCTCTACACCTACACCCGTCTCCTCTACACCTACAACCTTCTCTTCTACACCTACACCCGTCTCCTCCACACCTACACCCGTCTCCTCTACACCTACACCCACCTCCTCCACACCTACACCCGTCTCCTCTACACCTACACCCGTCTTCTCTACACGTACACCCGTCTCCTCTACACCTACACCCGTCTCCTCTACACCTACACCCGTCTCCTCTACACCTACACCCGTCTCCTCTACACCTACACCTGTCTCCTCTACACCTACACCCGTCTCCTCTACACCTACACCCGTCTCCTCTACACCTACACCCGTCTCCACAACACCTACACATTTCTCCTCTACACCTACACCCTCCTGCTCTACACCTTCACCTGTCTCCTCTCCACCTACACCCACCTCCTCTACACCTACACCCGTCTCCCCTACACCTACACCCGTCTCCAACACCTACACCCTCCTCCTCTACACCAACACCCTCCTCCTCTACATCTACACCCTCCTCCTCTACATCTACACCCTTCTCTACACCCACACCCGTCTCCTCTACACCTACACCCGTCTCCTCTACACCTACACCCGTCTCCTCTACACCTACACCTGTCTCCTCTACACCTACACCCGTCTCCCCTACACCTACACCCGTCTCCTCTACACCTACACCCGTCTCCTCTACACCTACACCCTCCTCTACACCTACACCTGTCTCTTCTACACCTACACCTGTCTCTTCTACACCTACACCTGTCTCTTCTACACCTGCACCTGTCTCTTCCACACCTACACCCTCCTCCTCTACACCCGTCTCCTCTACACCCGTCTCCTCTACACCTACACCCTCTTCCTCTACACTTTCACCTGTCTCCTCTACACCTACACCAGTCTCCTCTACACCTACACCCTCCTCCTCTACACCTATACCCGTCTCCTCTACACCTACACCTGTCTCTTCCACACCTACACCTGTCTCTTCTACACCTATACCCTCCTCCTCCTCTACACCTACACCCATCTCCTCTACACCTACACTCTCCTCCTCTACACCTTCACCCATCTCCTCTACACCTACACCTGTCTCTTCTACACCTATACCCTCTTCACCTACACCCACCTCTACACCTACACCTGTCTCTTCTACACCTACACCTGTCTCTTCCACACTTACACCCGTCTCCTCAACACCTACAGCCTCCTCCTCTACACCAGTCTCCTCTACACCTACACCCCTCCTCCTCTACACCTTCACCCGTCTCCTCTACACCTACACCCGTCTCCTCTACACCTACACCCGTCTCCTCTACACCTACACCCGTTTCCTCTACACCTACACCCGTTTCCTTTACACCTACACCTGTCTCCTACACCTACACCTGTCTCTTCTACACCTACACCTGTCTCTTCTACACCTGTCTCTTCCACACTTACACCCGTCTCCTCAACACCTACACCCTCCTCTACACCCGTCTCCTCTACACCTACACCCCTCCTCCTCTACACCTTCACCCGTCTCCTCTACACCTACACCAATCTACACCTACATCCTCCTCCTCTACACCTACACCCATCTCCTCTACACCTACACCTGTCTCTTCCACACCTACACCTTTCTCTTCTACACCTATACCCTCCTCCTCTACACCTACACCCATCTCCTCTACACCTACACTCTCTTCCTCTACACCTTCACCCGTCTCCTCTACACCTACACCAGTCTCCTCTACATCTACTCCCTCCTCCTCTACATCTACACCCACCTCCTCTACACCTACACCCGTCTCCTCTACACCTACACCCGTCTCCTCTACACCCGTCTCCTCTACACCTACACCCACCTCCTCAACACCTACACCAGTCTCCTCTACACCTACACCCGTCTCCTCTACACCTACACCTGTCTCCTCTACACCTACACCCGTCTCCTCTACACCTACACCCGTCTCCTCTACACCTACACCCGTCTCCTCTACACCTACACCTGTCTCCTCTACACCTACACCCGTCTCCTCTACACCAACACCCGTCTCCTCTACACCTACACCCGTCTCCTCTACACCTACACCCGTCTCCTCTACACCTACACCCTCCTCCTCTACACCTACACGCGTCTCCTCTACACCTACACCCGTCTCCTCTACACCTACACCCTCCTCTACACCACCTGTCTCTTCTACACCTACACCTCTCTCTTCTTCACCTACACCTGTCTCTTCTACACCTGCACCTGTCTCTTCCACACCTACACCCTCCTCCTCTACGCCCGTCTCCTCTACACCTACACCCTCTTCCTCTACACTTTCACCTGTCTCCTCTACACCTACACCAGTCTCCTCTACACCTATACCCGTTTCCTCTACACCTACACCTGTCTCTTCTACACCTATACCCTCCTCCTCTACACCTACACCCGTCTCCTCTACACCTACACTCTCCTCCTCTACACCTTCACCCATCTCCTCTACACCTACACCTGTCTCTTCTACACCTACACCCTCTTCACCTACACCCACCTCTACACCTACACCTGTCTCTTCTACACCTACACCTGTCTCTTCCACACCTACACCCGTCTCCTCAACACCTACACCCGTCTCCTCTACACCTACACCCCTCCTCCTCTACACCTTCACCCGTCTCCTCTACACCTACACCAGTCTCCTCTACACCTACATCCTCCTCCTCTACACCTACACCCGTCTCCTCTACACCTACACCCGTTTCCTCTACACCTACACCCGTTTCCTCTACACCTACACCTGTCTCCTACACCTACACCTGTCTCTTCTACACCTACACCTGTCTCTTCTACACCTACACCTGTCTCTTCCACACTTACACCCATCTCCTTAACACCTACACCCTCTTCTACACCCGTCTCCTCTACACCTACACCCCTCCTCCTCTACACCTTCACCCGTCTCCTCTACACCTACACCAGTCTACTCTACACCTACATCCTCCTCCTCTACACCTACACCCATCTCCTCTACACCTACACCTGTCTCTTCCACACCTACACCTGTCTCTTCTACACCTACACCCTCTTCACCTACACCCACCTCTACACCTACACCTGTCTCTTTTACACCTACACCTGTCTCTTCAACACCTACACCCGTCTCCTCAACACCTACACCCTCCTCCTCTACACCCGTCTCCTCTACACCTACACCCCTCCTCCTCTACACCTTCACCCGTCTCCTCTACACCTACACCATTCTCCTCTACACCTACATCCTCCTCCTCTACACCTACACCCGTCTCCTCTACACCTACACCCGTTTCCTCTACACCTACACCCGTTTCCTCTACACTTACACCTGTCTCCTACACCTACACCTGTCTCTTCTACACCTACACCTGTCTCTTCTACACCTACACCTGTCTCTTCCACACTTACACCCGTCTCCTCAACACCTACACCTGTCTCTTCCACACTTACACCCGTCTCCTCAACACCTACTCCCTCCTCTACACCCATCTCCTCTACACCTACACCCCTCCTCCTCTACACCTTCACCTGTCTCCTCTACACCTACACCAGTCTACTCTACACCTACATCCTCCTCCTCTACACCTACACCCATCTCCTCTACACCTACACCTGTCTCTTCCACACCTACACCTTTCTCTTCTATACCTATACCCTCCTCCTCTACACCTACACCCATCTCCTCTACACCTACACTCTCCTCCTCTACACCTTCACCCGTCTCCTCTACACCTACACCAGTCTCCTCTACATCTACTCCCTCCTCCTCTACACCTACACCCACCTCCTCTACACCTACACCCGTCTCCTCTACACCTACACCCGTCTCCTCTACACCTACACCCGTCTCCTCTACACCTACACCCACCTCCTCTACACCTACACCAGTCTCCTCTACACCTACACCAGTCTCCTTTACACCTACACCCGTCTCCTCTACACCTACACCCGTCTCCTCTACACCTACACCCGTCTCCTCTACACCTACACCCGTCTCCTCTACACCTACACCCGTCTCCTCTACACCTACACCCGTCTCCTCTACACCTACACCCGTCTCCTCTACACCTACACCTGTCTCCTCTACACCTACACCTGTCTCCTCTACACCTACACCTGTCTCCTCTACACCTACACCCGTCTCCTCTACACCTACACCCGTCTCCTCTACACCTACACCCGTCTCCTCTACACCTACACCTGTCTCCTCTACACCTACACCCGTCTCCTCTACACCTACACCCGTCTCCTCTACACCTACACCCGTCTCCTCTACACCCGTCTCCTCTACACCTACACCCGTCTTCTCTACACCTACACCCGTCTCCTCTACACCTACACCCGTCTCCTCTACACCTACACCCGTCTCCTCTACACCTACACCTGTCTCCTCTACACCTACACCCGTCTCCTCTACACCTACACCCGTCTCCTCTACACCTACACCCTCCTCTACACCTACACCTGTCTCCTCTACACCTACACCCGTCTCCTCTACACCTACACCTGTCTCCTCTACACCTACACCCATCTCCTCTACACCTACACCCGTCTCCTCTACACCTACACCCACATACAATATAAATAAATCAAAATAAAAACGCTTGCATAGATTAATCAACATTACCTAGAACATCGTCAGTGGAGAACAATTGATATTACTGAGGAACAAGTAAGTTGAGAGCCAAGAACATTCTCATGAAGAACACTCTGGCGTAGAACAATGAACATTTCCCAGAACACTCTGAGAAGCAGGTGAGGAAACACCTCAGGAGGAGTTTTTCTCAGATGTTTCAAGAATACATGTCTGAAGATTTTCAAAGTTATTTTTTTTTCAGTTCAGTGTTGAAGCGAAAGTCTTTTATGCCTTTGATAAATTACAAAAAAGAGAGGAGGTAGTATAATAAAGTTTTTATGGAAGTATTTTAGTAATATTTCATGAAAAAAGGTCCTTTTTGACGAGTACGATAGCAAGGACTCCACGCCGGGGCGGCAACACATAAAACAAAACAAAAAAGCCAAACTGCATGCAACAAACAAAAGACTTCTCTTAATGCCTGGTAAGAATTGCTACAAAAGTTCGATTTTTAGAGCTTGTTGGAACAAAGAAAGAACTTTAGAGCTGTTGTCCTGCGACCTTTGAAGAAACGGGTTGTCTGGGAGAACTGACGGAGAACACTGCCCTAACTTTCTCACTCTCAGTCACAGCAATGTCTCGTGGTTACGAATGTTGCAGGTCACTGCTCGTGTTGGCCTTGGTGAGTTTCTGTATTTACTACTAGCTGTACCCGGCCATGCGTTGTTGTGGCTCAGCAACCCTTCCCTGTCCTCTCGTCCTCCCCGCCATTCCCCACTCTCCGGTCCCCGGTCCCCCTCGTCCTCCCTACTATTCCCCACTCCCTCGTCCCTTGTCCTCCCACCATCCCCCACTCTACTCCTTCGTCATCCCCACCATCCCCAACTTCCCCATCCCCTCGTCCTCCCTGCCATTCCCCACTCCCTCGTCCTCCCTGCCATTCCCCACTCCCTCGTTCCTTGTCCTCCCCACCATCCCCTACTCTATTCCCTTCGTTCTCCCCTCCATTCCCTACTCCCTCATCCGATGCATTCCCAAATGATCTGATGAGCACCCACTGTACACAGCCCACCTCACCACCGTAGGGGCGAGTGCCATTTCGTTCCTCCCTTCTGCTTAGCTGTGACTCCGTAAGCTCCTTTGCCATCACCTGGGAGAGAACCTAACTCACTTTTGTGACCCAGAAGCACAACGCACGCTGCCTCCTCTGCGTCCCACTGCGCTGTCCCACCCGAGCACGCTAAGAGGTTAGGACAGCGGGAAATTCTCTTAAAGTTTCAAAACGTCATGAAAAAACGTTAATTGAAAGTTTCCTCTCCTAACCTTACCGAGTAGGCCGGACGACTCAAACAGAAAACGGGACAGTACGTCACTTTCATGAGCCGATTTCATTTCATATTATGTCCAATTTTGGCCAAAGCAGACGAGCGAAAAGCGACATTACTTTAAGAGGACGGGATGTAGTGTTATCGTGTTTGTCTGTCTGCGTGACGAGGTTAATTGAAGAGTCAGTGAAGTAAATTAGTTGTGGTCATTAACTGTCCGGTGAGGCAGTGTAATTAGCGTAATTATGTGAGGTGACACATTCTTGTTTGGGAAGCTGTCTTGAGTGATATAGTTGTGTTAATGTAATTTGTCTTGATTAAGCTGTCCTCCGTGTGTCAGTACTAATTACTTACTGATTGTTTAATTGTCTTGATGACAGAGTAATTACTGTTAATTATTGCTTCAGTTGTCGGACTGAGTGACAGGTGGTCATTAACGTAAATTACTGTTGTTGTTAACTGTCTGGATGACAGTAATTAACGTAATTAATCATTGTAAATATCCCAAATTGTGGTTTTGATTAAACTGATTTGTAGTCAACTGTTCTTATCTGTGTGATACGAACAGATAAAGTAATTGTTTTGATTGTCGTCCTTAATGACATGTATTAAGGTAATTTGTGAGGGTTTACCACCCTGGAAACACAAACCGAAACTGTCTCTATTTTCCGCTTGTTACAACTTGTAATAACGTGGTTACATCGTGTTTATAACGTATTAGAACGTTGTTACAACTTGCTATATTGGTTGTTATAACTGGTTAGGTGTTAAAACTTGTTCCAACGTTGTACCAACGTCGTAGTTTCGGTGTGTGTTTGGTCTCCATGGAGACCGTCTCAGTGACCCAAATTCAAATTTAAAATTCAAATTAAAATTTTTATTGAGGAAAAGTACACACACATAGATGATTTACAACATAATGTTGTATTTATAGATAGAGCTAGTACATACATTACCTAGAGCCACTAGTACGCAGCGTTGTAGGCAAATAACATTGTTGTTATTGTTTTGTTGCAATTGTTTGGAGTTGCATCTTGAGTGCAAGTGAGCACCCGTATTGTTGAGTCTAGTTCAGGAGCCAGATTCACGAAAGCACTTACGCAAACACTTACGAACCTGTCCATCTTTTCTTAATCTTTGGCGGCTTTGTTTACAAATATTAAACAGTTAATGAGCCCTGAAGCACCAGGAGGCTGTTTATAACAATAACAACAGTTCATTGGCAATTTTTCATGCTTGTAAACTGTTTAATAAATGTAACCAAAGCCGTCAAAGATTGAGGAAAGATATACAAGTTCATACGAACATACGTTCATACGAACATACGAACATACGTTCGTATGTTCACTCAGCCACCGGCCCCCTGTGTGTGTGTGTGTGTGTGCTTGCAGGGGTTGAGCTCTTGTGGGATATTTGGGGCTTGATTGTGATTATTTAAATATTAATGTAGTAAATTAAATTACGAAGGACCACCCGCTTTTATAGTAAAGAGGGAAACTGAGAATTTCTGATCATTAGATAATTCCTAGATGAACCAGTAACTATGGATAAAATACTAGAGAATATGATCATAGAAATAATTAATGGGCTGTATAATTAAATGAATCAAACCCTCAAACACCTACATTGGGGGGTTATTACTGGAGGTAAGTACGTCCAGGAATTAGTGTGGTTCGTTCACTAATTCAATTAATAATAATCTAATCCTATAAATTTTATATTGAAACTGATATCATTACCATAAATGAGAACATAGATTATAAGTATAGTAATGAGAGTTACAGTAAACACATATTAATCCTGAGGAATTCTGCACATAAAGAATTGCAATAGATTCATGAAAGAATATAAAATCTTAGCTTAATGATGATTCCTCTAGACAAGCCATGGAGTTTCCTCTTATTCTCTGGACTCGGTTGGCTGACGAATGGGACGGATTAACATGGGAGAAGGCGGCAGGAAGAATTCTTCTCACGTGCTGCAAGACAAATATTTACAGTAGCAACTAATTTAACTACTGAATCTCTATATTCAAGAAATTGAGAGTTACAGGTGACAAAATTTAATCACCTGTTATTAGATGTTATCATGCGTCATAACGGTCAATCACCCAGCTACTACAAAACTCTTTACTAGATGCATCACATAAAGGGAATATACTTAACTGAAAGGGCACTGTATTAGTTTTAAGATTGCCGGAATTCGCGTCCCCAGGCTCCGTCTAAGCCTATCCTGGATAGTGGCGCACTTCGCTGGCTGGTCACGTGTCGTCAAGAACCAGGTTAAGGGGGCTTATCATCGCAAAAATTCGGAAAAATCGAATCTTTTTGAAAAATTTATAAAAATACTACAACGTTCTGGCAACACTTTGGCGCAAACCCGAGAATGTTATGATATAAATTAAAGTATTTATGGTACATTTCCATGCGTAATTGTGCAGAATCCGGTGCCCCGCGGCTGTGGCGCGCCAAGAGTATTGCGTCATATGTTCTAAACGTCATTTTTTTCGTAATAACGTCGGAAATAACTCTGTATATATGACAACAAATATACACTCAATGGCAACCGTCTGCTAGTGCAGGTGGGTGAGACTACCAGTCACATGTTGTGTCCTGTTGAGAGTGGAGGGTGTTGATGCGCGCTCCATTTTTGCTCCTGGAATCTCGCTTTTGTAGCGTCTAGCGCACAATGACCTATAAACGGAAGGGTCTGAATGCAAGAGTAGCCAATTTGACACGCGGTCGCCGTCGTTGGCTGGAAAGGAGAGACGCTGTAGCACAAGGGAGGTTATTATCAAGTGAAGCCCTCCCCGCCTCACCTGTGAGAGGCATGACGCAGCAGCCACACCCTGCTTCGACCCTCCTCACACATCCTCAACCCCTCGATGTGTATGGACCGGCCACGACAGTGCCATCTACATCTGGTGTGGCAGTGCCATCTACATCTACTGCTGTGGCTGGTGTGGCAGTGCCGTCTACATCTGGTGTGGCAGTGCCATCTACATCTGGTGTGGCAGTGCCATCTACATCTGGTGTGGCAGTGCCATCTACATCTACTGCTGTGGCTGGTGTGGCAGTACCGTCTACATCTGGTGTAAGTCATACAAGTCGAAGTCTGGTAATATGTATGTGCAGGATATATATATGTATATATATTTTTTTTTTTTTTTCAATTTTTTTTTTCGTTTGTTATCAGGGGATGTGCATGGAACTTGCACACCTTGCTCAATGGATGCCTATCTGCAAGGGTGCCAATTATGAACGAAATCGGTCGATGACACACTCGACTACAGGTGGCCGAACTTTGATCTTATTTTACTCAGGTAAGTAATTTACAACTTCAAGGTGTTTCTCAGCTTTCATTTATTAATCAATTTACATGCAAATTACACCTTATATGTAGAGTTTGTGCTTCTACAATCCTATTGAGACATTTTAGTCCAAAGTCCATTTGTTGATTTTATAAAAATTTATAAACATCAAATATTGCATATTTTTGGAAGGGTAACTTTGAATAATTATATTATTGCACTAAACACTTTTTTTGATAAAACTGCTCAATAGAATCCTTTATTATGTGCTAAATGTAATATCTGATTGTTATAGAAATATTTTTGTTGACACATGTGTTCCCTGAAATTATTTGAAAATGTTGAAAATTCGTTGCATAATACGTTGTGTATTTTTTTTCTCCTTTTCTGTTTAGGGTGTGATGCTGAAACTTGGACCAGTTGCAGCTCTTTCTATAACCATTTCATAAATAAATTTATAAACAAATTGAACAATTTTTACGAAACCCGTAATATGCCCCCTTAAAAGGTTCCTTATCTGACACCAACACCAGCTGAAGATATTATCTGCAAGGTTATTCACGCCTCACAGTGGCGACTTTCATCTGAGGATGGATAACGTCTGCCCTAGTGGCTGGGCAATGGCGTCTCCTTGTGAGTACGGTATGCGCAGGTCTGCCTCTGAGCGGCTCCACACGTGTACTGAGTTGGTCCTCTTCAACCCACGCCACGTCGCGCGTTCATAAAACAAATTATGTCACGAACATTAATATTTCTCGCATTTACGCTTGAAACGTTGAAGACTGGACGGGTTTATTATTTAGAGGAGGAAATTATTATTATTTACCACTTTAAGAATAGTTAATATATAAGGGAGAGGAATTAATGTCTCCCCATGGCATTCACTGGTGACGTTAGCTTTATTACGAGATAAACGTTATGACTCCAACGCTCTATTCGGCTTTTAGTTGGAAGTCAATTCATCTGCAATTAGTTATCATACAGAATGCCTTAGTTATAGAGAATCGATTTTAATTCTCACATACATTGGATATAATGTGTTTACTGTAAGGAAATCTGACGCAATACTGGCGTCAGGTGACGTGAGAATTCTAGCCTACTGTACAGATGGAATTATTAGTACATGAGAATTCTACGTGTTGTTAATTTTACTTACTACAATAATTAATATAGTTAGTAATAAGTAATGAGAATACAACAGTGTTGTATTCGGTGTTGGAAATATCCAACAGCTCTGGCTCTTTGGTCCCACCTCTCAACTGTCAATCAACTGGTGTACAGATTTCTGAGCCTACTAGGCTCTATCATATCTACATTTAAAACTGTGTATGGAGTCAGCCTCCACCACATCACTGCCTAGTGCATTCCACCTGTTAACTACTCTAACACTGAAAAAATTCCTTCTGATGTCCCTGTGGTTCATTTGGATACTCAGGTTTCCACCTGTGTCCCCTTGTTCGCGTACCACCCGTGTTAAACAGTTAATCTTTATCAACCCTGTCAATTCCTCTGAGAATTTTGTAGGTAGTGATCATGCCTCCCCTTACTCTTCTGTCTTCTAGTGTCGTGAGATGTATTTCACGCAGCCTTTCCTCGTAACTCATGCCTCCTAATTCTGGGACTAGTCTTGTGACATACCTCGGAAATTTTTCAAGCTTCGCCTTGTGCTTGACAAGGTCAAGACACATGGCGGTGATGTACCTTGGTAGAGTGTGTCTATAAGACACATGGTGTCAATGTACTATGGGAGAGTGTGCCTGTAAGACACATGGTGGTGATATACCATGGGAGTGTGTGCCTGTAAGACACATGGTGGTGATGTACCATTGGAGAGTGTGCCTGTAAGACACATGGTGGTGATGTACCATGGGAGAGTGTGCCTGTAAGACACATGGTGTCAATGTACCATGGGAGAGTGTGCCTGTAAGACACATGGTGGTGATGTACCATGAGAGAGTGTGCCTGTAAGACACATGGTGGTGATGTACCATGGGAGAGTGTGCCTGTAAGACACATGGTGGTGATGTACCATGGGAGAGTGTGCCTGTAAGACACATGGTGGTGATGTACCATGGGAGAGAGAGCCTGTAAGACACATGGTGGTGATGTGCCATGGGAGAGTGTGCCTGTAAGACACATGGTGGTGATGTACCATGGGAGAGTGTGCCTACCCATCAACATTGGTGTTCCTCAGGGCAGCATACTTGGCCCTCTCCTCTTTCTCATCTACATTATTGACCTTCCAAATGCCTCCCAACACCTCAAACCAATTCTATTTGCTGACGACACAACCTTCATTTACTCCAGTCCTGACCCTCTTGCTCTAAATGCCACAGTAAATACTGAGCTAAATAAAGTCCATCTTTGGCTAACTGCCAACAAACTCACCCTTAACATTGACAAAACTTTCTATATTCTGTTTGGCAATAAATCCTCTAGTCAAATAAATCTCAAAATAAACAATACCCAAATTTGTAACAAATTAGATGGCAAATTCCTTGGCATTCTCATTGACCACAAGCTGAATTTCCAGGGACACAGTCTAAATATATCAAAAAAAGTTTCAAAAACTGTGGGCATTCTTTCTAAGATCAGATATTATGTACCACGCCCTGCCCTGGTGACTCTCTATTACTCCCTTATCTATCCATATCTCAACTATGGTATTTGTGCTTGGGGTTCTACTACCCAAAATCACTTACGTCCTCTAATTACCCAACACAAAGCTGCTATTAGAACAATATCCAACTCTGGCCCCAGACATCACTCGGTACCCCTACTCAAATCTCTGAATATGTTAGATATTAAGTCACTGCACATTCTCTCATGTGTATTATACATATATAAAACGCTAAACTATAATGCCAATCCTGATCTCAAAAGCTTCATAGAAGGTTGTAACAGAACCCATGAGCACCACACCAGAAATAAATACAGTTTTGATATTCCTAGAGTACGACTTAATCAAACTAGAAATTCTCTGCAAATCAAGGGGCCCAGAATGTGGAATGACCTTCCCAACCATGTTAAAGACTGTACCTCTCTCAACCAGTTTAAGATAAAAACTAAACACTACCTAATAAATTCCCTGTAACCTACCTCACTCCTCTATTGTCAACCCATGTCTTATTTTCTTTTTTTTTAATCAACACTGTTTGTCAACCTATTGTATTTGTGCTGCTTTTTCAGTCATGTTCCCCCCCTTTTTTTTATCTTTATTTGTATTTGTTCTCAACACTTTTTATTCTTTATGCTCAATTAGTATTAAGTTCTAGATATTAATGTTTTTCTTGCCCGAAACGCATTGCGTAATAGTGGCTTTAGGCATTGTATGTACTAGCTCTATCTATATATCAATCCATTAATGTAACATCACTTGTATGTATATACCTTACCTGAATAAACATCTGTAAGACACATGGTGGTGATGTACCATGGGAGAGTGTGCCTGTAAGACACATGGTGGTGATGTGCCATGGGAGAGTGTGCCTGTAAGACACATGGTGGTGATGTACCATGGGAGAGTGTGCCTGTAAGACACATGGTGGTGATGTACCATGGGAGAGTGTGCCTGTAAGACACATGGTGGTGATGTACCATGGGAGAGTGTGCCTGTAAGACACATGGTGGTGATGTACCATGGGAGTGTGTGCCTGTAAGACACATGGTGGTGATGTACCATGGGAGAGTGTGCCTGTAAGACACATGGTGGTGATGTACCATGGGAGAGTGTGCCTGTAAGACACATAGACATTCACCCATAACGCTATGCGTGCTATTGGCTGTACAAGAATGTAAGAACCCTTGTATACAAAAATAATAAATAAAATACAGTAATATATCATAATATATTACTGTATTTTATCATAATTTTGTAAAATATCATCATTCCTATTGTTTAGCTTTCTAAGTTTTCTCAGCCATTACATGGGTTACAGTGTGCAGGTGTTTAACATTAGGGGGGGGGGCAGGGTTCATGCAGGCTTCACATACAGCTGTAATTAGGTCAGTTTCAGTCTCATCTGTCCTGCACCTCGCAGTGTTCTACAATGTTAAAGATTTTTCTTTTAAACCATTTCATATATTAATGGGCCCCGGAGACATCATCCATAACTTTTGTTACTCCTCTGCATGAACCTTTTTTTCTAATTTCACCCAAAAAATCATAAAACTTTTTCCTTGAAAGATTATCGACTACTTTTGATATCACAATACTATCTTTCTCTTTCTTAATCCTCTTTCTAGATGATATTGAGCCCTGGTGCCACACCTGAGCTGGGACCACCAACCATCTCTGTCCCCCCCCCGGCATCTTTCCGTAGGTCATGCCAAAACGTCTGCAGTATCATGCATCTTTTTGTGGGTTATGCCAAAAGGTCTGGCCGGGACACCCTGCATCTTTCCATAGCTTATGTCAAATGGTCTGGGAGCACCCAGCAACTTTCCATAGGGTTTTCCCAAAGATCTGGAGCACCCTGCATCTTTCTGTAGGTTATGCCAAAAGGTAGATCTATTTTGAAATTCCCTAACATGATTGTTCCAACCAGGCATACTACTTCTTTTATTGGTTATAAGATAAATACTCTCTTCCCCTGCCCTATCTAGCACTGAAACGACTGATATGAAAAAGTCCTTGAGATTGTTCTGATGCAAATTGCACTGAATAATATTGCAAGCAATTGCATCACTTGTGATTTGAGTATTCGTTAAGCAGGCATTTAAACTTATCCAGGTCAGCAAGAGTGGCCTTCCTACGTTTAGGTGTGTTCTAGGGAGGTTTATGTTATCTTTGGCAGCAGCAACTTGTGAGTGAGGTATATTGGAGGTGGCCATGGCAGGATGATACCAGGACAGGTTGTCATCACTGACAGCCTTATACTTAAAGGTGTGACCAGTTATATCATCAATAAGAAAATGATCAATATGAGACCTTCCATTCCTATCTCATGACATAAAGCTATAGTATTAGTAAATAAATTGCAGTCTCCATGGTGTAGTGGTAAGACACTCGCCTGGCGTTCCGCGAGCGCTATGTCATGGGTTCGTATCCTGGCCGGGGAGGATTTACTGGGCGCAAATTCTTAACTGTAGCCTCTGTTTAACGCAACAGTAAAATGTGTACTTGGATGAAAAAACGATTCTTCGCGGCAGGGGATCGTATTCCAGGGACCATAGGATTAAGGACTTGCCCGAAACGCTACGCGTACTAGTGGCTGTACAAGAATGTAACAACTCTTGTATATATCTCAAAAAAAAAAAAAAAAAAAAAAAAAAAAAAAAAAAAAAAATCATTAATAGCAGGATTATGTAAATTTTCAGCATCCATGAATGCATTAAACAAATTTAAGTATACATCTTAGCGGGTAAAATCAGTGTTAAAAATCACCTACCACCCATGAGTTCAGCATTATGATACAAATTAGTCAATTGATATATTCCTGATCATATATTTCCATACTCATCTGCACAGTTGATATTGCTTGTGGAAACCATGCATATACACACACACATAATCAAATACGCCTGAGCACCTTTCAGGCCCCTGAGCAAAGGGGCCTGACAGCTGAGCGGACTGCACATCGGATTTGTAGTCCTGAGGTTCCGGGTTCGATCCTTGGTGGAGGCGGAAACAAATGGGCAGAGTTTCTTTCATCCTGATGCGTCGTTTCACCTAGCAATAAATATGTACCTGAGAGATAGACAGCTGCTACAGGCTGCTTCCTTGGGATTGTGTAACAAAAAGGCGGCCTGGTCGAGGACCGGGCCGTGGGGGATGATAAGCCCCGAAATCATCTCCAGATAACTATAGGACACAAGTATAGCAGGAGTGAGCCCTGATACAATATTGACAACCTCAACTTTACATTGCATATTGTTATGCCCAGGATAGCAGCAGCACCATAGGGTCTTCCAGGACCTGACTAGTCAATAGACATGTCAATACTGGCAGTGAAAAAAGAACTATCAATAAATTTGAAGTGGTTTTGAAATTCATAAGATGTAAGCCATTCATAAGATGTAAGCCAGTGTTCTTGCAAAACAAGAATATTTTGCACATACCAAAATGCTTTTAACGTTCATATATTCAGGGTTTGTTATTTCTCTAATTACCTTAATAACCGGGAATTATAACTTTACAAATACTGAAGCATTGTCATGGGGGTAAATAAACCATATTACGTGAAGATCATTTATGTGCTAATTAAAACAACACTTATAGTAAGAGGACAGTAAATTGGAATGTTGAGACAATTGTCAAGTAATAATAATATAATAATTAACAGGTTTTAAGAGCCATCTATTGCACATTATTCTATCTATAAATAATCTGAACTAATAACAGAGCCTAAATAAATAATAATTAAACATCATTCACATCCATCAAGACAAGAAATTAAACGACCAATCAAAACCATATAGGTTACTCCTACACCTCATAATACAGGCCAATAATGATCATAAATATACTTATCAATTAAACAATATTCAAACTAAGGACTTTACATCAAATTTTTTAAATCACTAATTTAAAGCAAACATCCTTTTATATTAATAAATTGTCAGATTAAGGCATCTGTAAAGAAATGAAATAAATATTAGTAATTAAGCCTTCGATGAAATACTCCGCATTATAATACAAATTCTGGAGTCACTCATATATATGCAAAGTTTTGGTTTATAAAATACCAGATATAAGATAATACAAATATCAGAATCAGGCTAATATTATTGCCAGATTCATATACAGTACTGTATATATATATATATATATATATATATATATATATATATATATATATATATATATATATATATATATATATATATATATATATATATATAAATATATATATATATATATATATATATATATATATATATATATATATATATAAATATATATATATATATATATATATATATATATATATATATATATATATATATATATATATATATATAGAATTGCTTGCTACTTATATATATATATATAATTGCCAGATTCATTTATACATATATCGAATTGCTAGATCCATATACTGTAAATATAAAATGCCTGATTCTAGATAATGTAACATATTTATGATATATATATATATATATATATATATATATATATATATATATATATATATATATATATATATATAGCACATATATATATATATATATGTGCACATATATATATATATATATATAATAATAATAATAATAATAATAATAATAATTTTTATTTAGGCAAAGGTACATACATAAAGAGATTTTACAAAGTTTGTTGGCTTTATAGATAGGAGCTAGTACATACAATGCATAAAGCCACTATTACGCAAAGCGTTTCGGGCAGGAAAAAACACTACTGACTAAAGCTTAAAACTAATGGGTAAAAAGAAAAAAATGCGTTGAGTACAAATAAAAATAGAGGTAAAAGAGGGGGGAACATTGTTGAGAAAACAGCACAAATACAATTACAAATTATTACAGAAAATTACATTAAAACAGCGTTGATTTGAAAAACAAAAAAAAAAACAAAAAAAAAAAAAACATACATGGGTTGACAATAGAGGGGTAAGGTAGGTTACAGGGAATTAATTAGGTATAGCTTCGTTTTTAACCTAAACTGGTTGAGAGAGGTACTGTCTTTAACATGGTTGGGAAGGTCATTCCACATTCTGGGCCCCTTGATTTGTAGAGCATTTCTGGTTTGATTAAGACGTACTCTAGGAATATCAAAACTATTTCTGGTGTGGTGCTCATGGGTTCTGTTACAACCTTCTATGAAGCTTTAGAGATCAGGATTGGCATTACAGTTTAGCGTTTTATATATGTATAATACACATGAGAGAATGTGCAGTGACTTAATGTCTAACATATTCAGGGATTTGAGTAGGGGTACCGAGTGATGTCTGGGGCCAGAATTGGATATTGTCCTAATAGCAGCTTTGTGTTGAGTAATTAGAGGACGTAAGTGATTTTGGGTAGTAGAGCCCCAAGCACAAATACCATAGTTGAGATATGGATAGATAAGGGAGTAATAGAGAGTCACCAGGGCAGGGCGTGGTACATAATATCTGATCTTAGAAAGAATGCCCACAGTTTTTGAAACTTTTTTTGATATGTTTAGAATGTGTCCCTGGAAATTCAGCTTGTGGTCAATGAGAATGCCAAGGAATTTGCCATCTAATTTGTTACAAATTTGGGTATTGTTTATTTTGAGATTTATTTGATTAGAGGATTTATTGCCAAACAGAATATAGAAAGTTTTGTCAATGTTAAGGGTGAGTTTGTTGGCAGTTAGCCACAGATGGACTTTATTTAGCTCAGTATTTACTGTGGCATTTAGAGCAAGGGGATCAGGACTGGAGTAAATGAAGGTTGTGTCGTCAGCAAATAGGATTGGTTTGAGGTGTTGGGAGGCATTTGGAAGGTCATTAATGTAGATGAGAAAGAGGAGAGGGCCAAGTATGCTGCCCTGGGGAACACCAATGTTGATGGGTAGGGTGGGAGAAATTGTATTATTCACAGAAACACATTGGAGCCTGTCAGTAAGGTAGGATTTGAGGTATTGTAGGGAGTGTCCTCTGACACCATAATGATGTAATTTAAGAAGAAGGTTTTGGTGGTTGACAGTATCGAAAGCTTTACGCAGGTCCACAAATAACCCAACAGGGAACTCATTTTTATCAAGAGCTGTATGAATTGAGTTAAGCATACTAATATGTGCATCGTTAGTGCTTTTTTTGGGCCTGAAGCCATATTGGCAAGGGCTAAGTATATTGAGTTTGGCTAGATATGAGTAAAGCTGCTTATGGATTAGTTTTTCAAAAATTTTTGACAAGTTTGGCAGGATTGATATAGGTCTGTAGTTGTTAACATCTGTGAGATCACCACATTTGTGGACAGGCGTTACTCTCGCTTTTTTTTAGAATATCTGGAAAGGTTTGGAGTTCAAGTGACTTGTTGAAGAGCAAAGCAATAGCAGGGGCTAAAGATCTGGAGGCTTTTTTGTAGATTAAAGTTGGTATCTCCTCAAGGGCACCAGACTTGGTTTTAAGGGAAAGGATTATCTCATTGACGTCAATGGAATTAATAGGCTTTAGGTACAGAGACTGGGGATAGTTCCCTGTAAGATAGTCCTTAATGTCAGTACTGGAAGATGGAATATCATTAGCAAGGGATGAACCAATGGAAGAGAAGAACCTATTGAACTCAATAGCAGAATCAGAGGCTGAAAGCTGACCATCGTTATTAGACAGGAGAGTCGGTTTGTTATTTAAAGACTTCTTTGATCCCAATATTTGTGAAATTGTTCTCCATGTTTGTTTAACGTTGCTCTTTATTTGGGTAAATTTATCTTCGTAGTATTTAGTTTTGGCTTGTCTAATTATCTTAGATAGCAATAATGAGTAATTCTTTGAGAATTATTTGGAGACAATTCCTAACCTATACTTTTTCTCAAGGTCATGTTTTTTATTAATAGATTTAAGTATTCCCTTTGTAAGCCAGGGATTGTTAAGCCTTTTGGTTGTGACTTGTTTTGTAAGCATGGGACAGTGGGTATTATAAAGGCTAAGAGTTTTTTGAAGAAAAGATTGAACTGCTAGGTTGATGTCCTCTATGTTACCTAACTTGGACTCCCAGTTGACATTATCAGTAGCAGTTATAAAATTGTCTATAGCAGTTTCATTGTGTAGTCTAAAACGTATCTCTCTTGACTCAAGAGGTGGTTTGCTAATGTTAGTTAAGAGAAATGTGGGGTAATGGTCTGTAGTGCTATCGGTGATTATACCTGAAGTAAGCGGAGAGGTTATATTTGTCCAGATGTGATCTAGAGTCGTGGCAGTGCTATCAGTGATTCTAGTAGGTCTAGTGATTAAGGGTATGAGGAAGCAGGAATTCATACAGTTGAGGAAGCTAACAGCAGTAGGGTGTTCTGGCTCGCAGAGGTCAATATTAAAGTCCCCTGCGATAATTAGGTGGTTTTTGTTCAGTCTGTTATCAAGTATTAGATTTCTAAGGTTTGAGTTGAATTCGGACACATCAGTGTTAGGAATTCTATAAACTGCACCCACAGACAGGATAGACTCGGCACCCTTGACTCTGAAGCTGGCGAAGATATACTCCCCATAGCAGTCTCTAGTTCTAATTTCTTTTAAGCATGTTAGTTCTTGGTGATAGTAAAGAGCAGTGCCACCACCTCTCTGAAGTTGACGACAGTTGTGGATTGCTGAGTAGTTAGGCATGTTAAAGAGTTGAGTAGTATCATCTTTCAACCATGTTTCAGTAAGTATAATAAAAGAGAATTTGTTGTCAATACCTTCAATCAAGGCACTAACATCATTGAAGTGTTTACCTAGGGATCTAACGTTCAAATTGATTACAGAGATATTGTGACTATGAGTTAATACATTGTTTACATCATGTGCTGCAAAATATCTGCAATTTAGATCATTAAAGTGATTATTGTCATAGATAGTGGATAAGAGGTTAAGTTCTGGGTCTATACTTGACTGCATAAAAAAAGCTGATTGCAGGAAAAACAAGAAAAACAAAAAGAAATAAATGTACACAATACTGTACCAAACAAACACAAAAGGGGCTTACAGGGGTACAATGGAGTAAGGGAGTATGGCTAGGCTAGGAAACCTAGGTAATGAATGAGATTAAAGAAAAAAACATATAAACATGGACTATACAAAACACAAGATATAGATATACAAAACAAAAATATAAACAAGACTAAGCAATACAAAAAAAAAATTGAGCAAAAATGAAAAATGAGGTAGATTGCTTACAGGTACTCTCAGGTACACTGTAAGTAACAATAGACAGAAAATATATATCAATATAGAAAAGAATGTCACAATACAATAAGATAAGCAATTACATGAACAGATGAAAAACAAATCTGCTGTAAAATAGGAAGTAATTATAGCAAAACACAATATAATAATATAACAATACAATAAGAGCTTACAAAGTATTGAGTCTGCTAAATTAGAGAATAATTATGGCAAGACACAACAATAAATGCAAGCAAACAAGGAAGTGAAACAATATATATATATATATATATATATATATATATATATATATATATATATATATATATATATATATATATATATATACATATATACACTTTATATGAGTTTTATAATTGCCAGTCTTAGGATAATATTACTGCCAGATTCAGATTAATATAATTGACAGTCAGGCTTTGATACTGTAAGCCATACCTACCTTTTACTTAAACTTAATCATTACAGAATCTGAGGCCTTCCTGATAACTATATTCTATCATATCTTAATGATAGACACCAATATGTAGCCATTAATGACATAACCCCCCCCCCCCCACATCTCTACTGTAACCGTAGGAGTGCCACAGGGCAGCATCTTAGAACCTCTCCTATTGCTTATATACATCAATGATTTACCAAATGTCTCTAACATCCTTAAACCAATACTATTTGCTGGCGATACTGCCTTCATCTATTCAAACTCTAATGCATCACACAATAAGTAATTTTGTAAACAACAAATTGAAACAAAATGGATGTGGTTGGATGTCAACCAACAAACTAAATATAGAGAATACCTATTACATTGTATTTGGAAGTAAATTATCAAATGAAATTCACCTTCAAATATATAATGTCAACATTACCATTAAAAAGACGAAAAAGTTCCTTGGCCTATACATAAACAAGAGACTAAATTGAAACACTCACATACAGTACACAGGCAAAGTCTCAAAGTGTTGGTATATTCTCAAAAATCACATATTATATTCCCCACTCTTCTATCCTTTCACTATACTATTCCATAAGTTATTCTTGTTTAACATAATGATAATGCTAAAGATGATAATGTTTTTTTGAGAAACGTACATAGAAAATGGGTTACAAGCACAATGTTGGATTTCTAAATAAGGCAAGAATATACTATGCCTAACGCCACTAATATGCACAGTGTTTCAGGCATGCTGTGGATAAACACTTAAAATTAATTGGTAAAAATAATTGAGATGAAAAGCAAAAGTTGAACAAAAGTAGAAAAAATAAAAAGAATGACAATAATTACATGTTGAACGGAACAGCAAAACTGCAACAGAACAGCCGATGGTAATTTTAACTAAATAAACATGGTAACTTTTTTTGTTTACTTGGCATATAGCAGTATTACAAGTTCAGTCATTATTCATTATTGTTTAATAATAGGAAGACATTGGTTGACAATCAGTAGGTAAGGTAGGTTACATGGCATTTATTAGGTAGTACTTAGTTTCTCTCTTAAACTGGTTGAGAGAGGGACAGTCTTTGATGTTATTGGGAAGAACATTTTACATTTTGGGACTCTTGATTTGTGGAATATTTCCACTTTGGCTAAGTCGCACTCTTGGAATATCAAATAAATATTTGTTTCTAGTGTGGATTTCAAAGATTCTGCTACAGCCCCCTACCATGTATTTAAGAACAGGTTTAGCATTGCAATTCAGTGTTTCATATTTTTTATATATATATATATATATATATATATATATATATATATATATATATATATATATATATATATATATAACTGAAAACTCACACCCCAGAAGTGACTCGAACCCATACTCCCAGAAGCAACGCATCTGGTATGTACAAGACGCCTTAATCCACTTGACCATCACGACCGGACAAAATGAGGTGATAGCCGAGGCTATTTGAACCACCCCACCGCCGGCACTCGGATAGTTATCTTGGGCATAGCATTTTACCAAATCACCTCATTCTTTGGGGCAACACGTGAGGAACAATTTGTGTTCCTCACGTGTTGCCCCAAAGAATGAGGTGATTTGGTAAAATGCTATGCCCAAGATAACTATCCGAGTGCCGGCGGTGGGGTGGTTCAAATAGCCTCGGCTATCACCTCATTTTGTCCGGTCGTGATGGTCAAGTGGATTAAGGCGTCTTGTACATACCAGATGCGTTGCTTCTGGGAGTATGGGTTCGAGTCACTTCTGGGGTTTGAGTTTTTCAGTTGCATATGTCCTGGGGACCATTCAGGCTTGTTCGCATATATATATATATATATATATATATATATATATATATATATATATATATATATATATATATATATATATATATATATATATATATATATATATATAATGCACTTGACAGGGTGTGAAGTGACTTAGACTTAATACCTAAAATATTCAATGATTTAGATTTAAGAAAGGGCGGGGGGGCTGAATGCTGTGTGCTTCAGTTTGTTATTGTTCTAATTACTGATTTATCTTAAGTAATTAGAGATCATTGATAATTTTAGGGAGAACCCCAGGCAATGATACCAAAATTGTGATATGGATAGACTAGAGGCCAATAAAGCTTAACCAAGGTAGAGGGTGACGTACATAATATCTGATTTAGAAAAGAATGCCAAGTGATTTTAAAATATTTTTTAGCTATAATTTGTATGTGGCACTGGAAATTCAGCTTTTTATCAATGAGAACATCATGGAATTTACCATCTACTTTATTACCAATCTGGATATGCCAATTCTTAGGATTGGAGGGAATAAGGGTTGTGTAAACAGCAAATAAAACTGGTTTGAGGTATTGAGAGGCATTCGGAATATCATTAATGTTGATGAGAAAGAGTACGCAAGGTAAGGTAAGGTAATTATCAAAAGAAGGCACCAAACCGGGAAGGCTATGTAGCACCATCAAAGTGCGAAATAATTAGAGGGCGCTAAATATCACCAAGAATGCCAATACGAGAACAAAAATGCATAAGGCGAACGATATCAAAAGTATCCGATTCACCTAGAATTCTATCGAGGGACAAGTGACCGCGAGGGACGGTCGGAAAGCAAGACACACACTCGTCCTGGAAGTCAGGACATTCAACAAGTATATGCACAACTGTAAGAGGGACAATGCAATTCGGACAATAAGGAGCAGGGCGGCGCTCCATTAAGTGACCGTGGATTAAGCAGGTATGACCAACCCGCAGCCGTGCCAAAGCAGTTTCCCACCGCCGGTTACAGTGGTAGGAGGAAGGATGCATGCGGGGACACACTACGTTTGAGAGTACGCAGCTTGTTACCAACCACAGAGGACCAACAACCCTGCCAACGGGCAAGAATGGAAGAATGAATAACAGGATAAAAGTCAGAATAAGGAATACTTTTACGGGAGATGGGACAAGAACGGATAGCTTCCTTAGCGGCAGCATCCGCACGCTCATTGAAAGAAACACCAATATGGCTGGGAACCCAGCAAAACTCTACTGATTTAAATTTACTAGAAATAAGAAACAGCCAATGTTGAATCTCGATGACCACCGGATGGACAGGATTAAAGGACCCTAGAGCCATGAGGGCACTACGAGTGTCAACTACAACCACAAAGGAGGAATGATAATGAGAAAGCAAGAGACGAAGAGCATAGAGAATAGCATAAAGTTCTGCCGTAAAGACGCTAGCCTCTGAAGGGAGGCGACACATATAAGTACGGTCAGGAAAAACAACAGAGTAGCCCACACCGCCCGCAGACTTAGACCCATCAGTGAAGATGGAAATAGAGTGGGAGTGCGAAGAAAAGTGCTCAAGGAAGAGGCTTTTCAGAATAGTAGGAGGGGTAAAGGCTTTAGTAATACAAGTCAAAGACGTATAAAACTTGGGAAGGGGGACTCTCCACGGAGGTAAGGAAGGAACAATACGAGGAGAAACATTAGAAATATGAACAGAAAGAGAATCCTGTAAGCGAGATAACCGGACAGAAAGTGGGAGACAATGAAGAGGAACAGGAACCACAGGAGGAGGAAAAGTCAATGCACGACAGAGGCGAGAGGAAGGATGTTGGAAGGACCGCGCAAGATAGCGAAGACAGTAGCGATCACGGCGGTCCTGAAGAGAGAGAAAGCCAGTGTCAACATACAAACTAAAAGCGGGAGTCGAACAAAAGGCACCAGAGCTGAGACGCAACCCAGTATGGTGCAAAGCATCAAGACGGCGATGAGTAGAAGGAGAAGCAGAAGAGTATGCAGGGCAACCATAATCGAGTTTAGACAGGACGAGAGAGGAGTGCAAATTGAGGAGCGTGCGCCTATCTGCTCCCCAAGAAGTATGGGACAAAACCTTAAGGAGGTTAAGGGCCTTAGAGCATTCAACTCGGAGGTAAGAGATATGGGCTGACCAAGACAAACGAGTGTCAAAGACTAACCCCAAAAGCTTCGCGGAATCCCTGTACACAATGGGATGACCATAAAGCGACAAAGAGGGACGAAGAACGACATGCTTCCGAGTAAGAGTCATAGCACAAGTCTTAGACACAGAGAACTTGAAGCCATGATCGGTGGCCCAAGACGACACGGCATCAATTGCAAGTTGAAGCCGCTGTTGAAGGAGAGGGGAATCATCGCCCCGACAGCAAAGGGTAAGATCATCACCATAGAGAGCAGAGAAGACACCAGAAGGAAGAGAGGAAAGAAGACCGTTGAGGGCAACTTGAAAAAGAGTAGTGCTCAGAACACTACCCTGGGGTACACCCTCATACTGCTGAAAAGGGGCAGAGAGAGCAGTACCAAGCCGCACATAAAAGGAACGACGAGAGAGGAAGCTCCGGAGGAAGAGAGGGAGGTTCCCACGAAGGCCAAAAGAATGAAGTTGAGACAGAATACGATACCGCCAGGTAGTGTCGTAAGCCTTTCCCAGGTCAAAAAGGACGGCAACAACGGAGGTCTTCGCAGCAAAAGCAGTACGGATATAGACCTCCAAGTTCACCAGGACATCTGTTGTGCAGCGGCACTTGCGAAAACCAAAATGAGAAGGGAAGAGGTGGCGATAGTGCTCTAAGAACCACATCAAACGAACGTTGACCATACGTTCAAAGAGCTTGCAGACACAACTCAAGAGAGCAATAGGGCGGAAGTCCTTGGGGGATGACCCGAGAGACCCTGGTTTCCGAACAGGGAGGACAACAGCATCGAGCCAGTCTTCAGGGACTGACGACGACTCCCAGACCCGATTGTACAGACTCAGTAAATACTGAGACGTGCACGGAGGGAGATGGCAAAGCATTTCATAATGAATGCCATCGGAGCCCGCTGCCATAGAACCACAAAGGGCTAGGGCAGATTGAAGTTCAGAGAGAGAGAAGGGATCATTATAGGGAAGGTGAAGATAAGTGCAGAAATTTAAAGGACGAGATTCAAGGAGAGGCCTACGAAGAAGGAAGGATTGGGGGAGATGAGAACCAGAACTAACAGAGGAGAAATGGGAACCCAGTTCGGTCGCAACCTGCAACGGGTCCGCCACAAGAGTACCATGAAGGCGAAGGACCGGTGAGACATCAAGAACGAACCTACCCGCAATCTTGCGAATACGCTTCCAGACCAGTGGAAGAGGAGTTTCGGACGTAACGGTGGAGACATAAGACTCCCAGCAAGCATGTTTAGCCGCACGGATGGTCCTACGGGCCACCGCACTCGCCATCCGAAACAAAAGAAAAGACTCAACCGTCTGCCGGCGGCGATGTCTCTTCCAGGCTGCACGCTTACAGCGGACAGCCCGAGCACAGTCCATACTCCATCAGGGAACACACTTCCGCGTTCCCCGAGAGGAAGAGCGAGGAATAGAGTGGAGGGCAGCGTCAAAGACAGTGTCATGAAAAAGAAGGAGGGCGCGAGGGAGAGGTAAAACGGAGAGGTCGGAAACAGTAGCACGGAGAGTAAAGAGGCGCCAGTCAGCCTCGGCAAACCGCCACCTAGGGAAGGAGAGAGGAGGGCAAAAGGAGAAAAAAGTGACAAGGATAGGAAAATGGTCACTGCCATGGAGGTCATCAAGGACTCGCCACCCGAAATCTAAGGAAAGGGATGACGAGCACAGAGAACGATCGAGACAAGAAAGGGAGCGAGTCCGAGAGTCCAAATGAGTGGGCTCACCAGAATTAAGAAGGGACAGGGAAGAAGAGAGGGTGAAAGGTTCAAGGAGGCGACCCCGGGTGTTTGTCAGCACATCACCCCAAAGGGCATGACGACAATTGAAATCACCCAGCAGGAGCACAGGCTCCGGCAAGGAGTCTAGGAGGTGTTTAAGATCGGGAAGAGAAAGTGGGACAGTGGGGGGTAGATAAAGAGAACAAACCGTGTACCATCTACGCACAAAGATACGGGTGGCAGAACAGTGGAGAGGCGAGGAAAAAAGTAAGGGGACAAAGGGAACATCGGAACGAATCAAGAGAGCAGAAGAATTATGGACCCCAGCAACAGCTGGGGGAGAGGAGAGAAAAGAATAGCAACAGAAGCTACCAGGATGAGAACCAAGCATCGGCTCCTGGAAACAGACACAAAGGGGCGAAAACTGTGAAATGAGAAGTTGCAGGTCAAGGAAATTGGCGTAAAATCCACGGATGTTCCACTGGAGAAAAGACATCAGCAAAAAGAGAGAGGAGAGCAACAGAGAGCAAAGAAGAAACAAAGGTGAAGAAGGAACACAGCACGCTAAAAAAGCACAGAGTCAGGATCAGGGTCAGCGAAGTCAGGGTTAGGGGGCATGGGTAAACTGAGTAAAGAAGGAGGGCAAGAAGCAGGAGGACGGATCAAAGGTGGACGAGCAGGGTCTGGAGAAGAAGGAAGGGGAGAAGGGGGGGCAGAAAGAGGGGAGCGCACCTCAGCAAGGGCAGTAACCGAGATGGAACCAGGGGCTAAAGAAACCCCCACAGTAGGAACAGGGGGCACCACCACCGAATCGGGAGGGGAAGGAATGATAGAATCAGAGAGAGGGAGTGAAGAAGAAAGCGAAGCTTTCTTACCGACAGGGGAGGAGGAAGGAGAGGAGCCAGGTTTCCGCTTCTGACTCAAAGATACAGGCGTCCCAGCAGCAACGTACTGGGCAACAGACTCTAGTGTCTTGATAGGAGAAGAAGATCGAGAGCGAGCAACACAACCATCAGGAGAGCGATGGATGTCGGCCCGCACAGTCAGGCGGCGTGGAGAGCCAGGAGACGGAGGAGAAGGACGGGAAGGAGGACTAGAAGGAGAGGAAATAGAAGACACAGGAGACGTGACAGACTGGATAGAAAGAAGGGGAGCCCTAGACAGAGAACCAGGAGGGGGGCCCTTCGGAACAGAACGGAGGGAAACAGGGGAGGTGGTGGTGGGTGTGTCCGGGTCTAAGGCTCGGAAACGGTTGTGAGACTGAGGAAGGCGGGAAGGACGAGGAGAGGAAGAGCGCACCATGCGAGCATAGGAGACACCAGCGAAAGAGGGGAGACGATGACCTTGGCGCCAAGCCTCAGGAAAAGACAAACGGTCTCGGTGCTTCAAGCTGAGGACAGCCGTCTCAAGTTTGTAGCGAATACATGCATGGGAGAAAGTAGGGTGGGCCTCACCGCAATTGAGGCGGTGGGTCTGGGAAGGAGTGCACTCTAACTTAGAGTGACCTTCGCTTCCACACAGGGGACAGAGAGAGACAGGACTAGAGCATTTGAGGGTACCATGCCCAAACCTCCAGCACTTACCGCAGAGCCTTGGAGAGGGAATATATTCCTGAACGGAGCATCTGACACCAGCAAGAATGACAGAGGGTGGAAGGGACCTACCATCAAAGGTAACCTTCACAACCCTAAGGGGCAGATGGCGATGACCACGAGGGAGACGAGTAAATGTATCCACCTGGAGTACAGAATGACCCTGAGCCTCGAGGATATGCTTGATATCCTCGTGGTAGTCCTTGATATTCCTAACACCGGTCGCAACATGGTGCAGGGGGAGAACAGTGCCAACACTGGCATTCAATCGGGCGTTCTTCGAGACCCGAACAGGGGTCTCGCCAAGGCAGGATAAGGCGGCCAAGCAGGTGGCTGCATCCTGAGAAGGAGCAGCAACGACACGGGTACCAAGACGAGTGGGGTTGAAGGTGATAGAGGCACCCACGGAATCGACAAGATGCCTATGAAGGGAAAAATCATCAGGAGGAGTTGAATCCAAAGGTAGGAGGTCAAAGTATTTAGTCCATGTAGCAAGACCAAACAAAGCATGGAACGAAGTAGGATGGGAAGGGAGCATACGAGAGCGGCCATGGCAGGGACGGCGATGAGGACCCGTAGAGAGACGGGTCGAAAGATGCAGTAGTCACAAAGGATGGAGCCGTGCAAGGGGACGAGACAGTCACCACAGCAGGCTTGGGGCTCGACCCAACCACAGGGGAGGGAGGGGAGCAGGGAGGAAGAGTCCGGTTTGGGCCTAAACCGGGTCCTGTAGCGGGGGCTACAGATCCCGGTCTTCAAGGACGGTCCGACTCAGGGGCCTGGTCACCCACCCCATGAGCCTGGGTAATAGAAGGCAAGTCGTTATCCATATAGCAAACCAAACAAAAGAGATGGGACCTGGAACCAAGGGATACCACCTACCAGGGCAGCCAGGGAGGCCGAGCGCGGGCCAGTGCAGGAAGGGTGTGTCGTCCCCAGCGGTGCTCCCCCTTTTCAACAGGGGAGTCCTACTACTTCGTTCATTCTCCCACACTGGTGCTAAGACCCCAGTCCCCCTATCGCCCCAGCCTGGACACCCAACCATCCACTCAGGGCGGCCTCTCACAGGTGACCCCTCCAGCGGGTGGTCCGATGGCTCACAAGGCCCCTACATGGTGCCCTTCAGCACGTACACCACCCAAAGAGGGGGCAGGAGAGGGGGCACAGGCAACCCACACCCGTCCCAGGGAGGTGTACGTGAGCCCCTCACCAGAAAGAGTACGCAAGTAATTATCAAAAGAGGGAACCAAACATGGAAAGCTATGAAGCACCATCAACTGTGTGGGAAATAAAAAAAAATGGTATATATCACTCAGGATGCCATTTCGAGAACAAATGCGCATAAGGCAAACAATATCAAAAGGTATCTGATTCATCAAGGATTCTATCGAGAAACAAGTGACCACGAGGGACAGTCAGGAAACAAGACACACACACCTCCTGGAAGTCAGGACATTCGACAAGGATATGCATGACCATAAGAGGGACAATGCAGTTTGGAAAATAAAGAGCAGGGCGGTGCTCCATTAAGTGCCTATGAATTAAACGATTATGGCTAACATGTAATCTCGTCAGAGCCATTTCTCACCACCAATTATGGTGATGGGAGGAGGGCCATGGGGACACACTACCTTTAAGAGTATGCAGTTTGTCACGAGTAACAGAAGACCAACAATCCTGCCAATCGGTAAGGATGGAGGAATGAATAACTGGGTAGAAGTCAGAATAAGGAACACCTTTAAGGGAGATGGGGCAAGTGTAGATAGCCTCCTTAGTGACAGAGTCCGCACGCTCATTTAAGGACACACAAATATGGCTGGGAAACCAGCAAAAATCCACTGTCCTAAATCTATTGGAGATAAGAAACAACCAATGTTAAATTTCGACTACAACCGAATGAACTGGATTAAAGGGCTCCAGAGCCATGAGGGCACTGTGAGAGTCAACTACAACAATAAAGGAAAATTGACAGCAAGAAAGCTGTTGACAAAGAGCATACAAAATAGCACAAAGTTCTGCTGTGGAGATGCTAGTCTCTGGAGGCAGGCGACACATAGGTGTGGTGAGGAAAAACAACAGAGTAGGCTACACCATCTGCAGACTTTGACCCCATCTGTGAAGATGGAAATGGAGCGGAAGTGTGAAGAAAAGTGTGCAAGGAAAAGTACGACATAAGCGAGAGTGAGGAGGGTGTTGTACGGACTGTGCAATGTAGCAAAGACAGTAGCGATCATGGCGATCCTGTAGATACAGTATGCCTGTTTCATCATACCGACTTAGGGTAGGAGTCAAACGCAAGGCACCAGAGCTGAGGTATAACCCATTATGGTGCAGAGCATCAAGACAGCAAAGAGTAGGAGAGGCAGACGAGTAAGCAAGACAACCATACCTGAGTTTAGACAGCACGAAGGTGGAGCGTGCTTGTATCAGCTCCCCAGGAAGTATAACTTACCTTAAGTAAATTAAGGACCTTAGAGCATCCAACTCAGAGGTTAGAGATATGGGGAGACCAAAACAAACGAGTTTCAAAGATTAACTCCATAAGTTTAGCAAAATCTTTGCACAAAAGGGGATTACCATAAAGCAACAAAGGGGGATGAAGAACGACCTACTTCCGAGTAAAAGTCATCGCAAAAGTTTTAGTTGTAGAGAACTTGATGCCATGATTGGTGTCCCAGGATGACACGGCATCAATCGCAAGTTGAAGTCGCCGTTGAAGGAAAGGCAAGTCATCACCTTGACAGCAATGGGTAAGATTGTCAACATAGAGAGCTGATGAGATTCCAGAGGGAAGGGAGTAAAGAAGACCACTGAGGGCAACCAGGAAAATTAGTAAGTGCTCAGAACACTACTGTGAGGTACACCTTCATATTGCCGTAAAAAGGCAGAATGGTACAAACCATCACTAAAGGAACGATTAGAGCGGAAGCTTCGTAGGAAGAGGAAGAGATTACCACGAATGGAGTTGGGACAAAATATGGTATCTCCAGGTGGTGTCATATGCCTTTTCCAGGTCAAAAAAGGACAGCAACAACAGAGGTGTTTGCAGTAAAAGCAGTACATATATAGACCATGTTCACCAAGACATCAGTCATGACACTTGTAAAAGCCAAATTGAGAAGGTAAGTGGTGGCGATAGTGTTCTAAGAACAACATCATAAGGACATTGAACATACGTTCAAAGAGTTTGCAGATGCAACTCGTGAGGGCAATGGGGCAGATGTCCTTAGCAGCTATCCCTAGAGACCCTGGTTTCTGAATAGGAAAAACCACCACCTGAAGCCAGTTCTCAGGGACAGATGATGACTGCCAGATAAGGTTAAACAGATTCAGTATATACTGAAACCATGCATTGAGAGAGGCGACATTCATTAGGAGATGTTTCGCTTTCTGAGCCCGCTGCCATAGAACCGCAGAGTCAGGGCAGACTGGTGTTCGGAGAGAGAGATCATTATAGAGAAGCTGGAGATGCATGCGAAAATCTATAGGACAAGATTCATGAAGGTGCTTATGAATAAGGAAAGATGGAGGAAGACTAGAACTGGAGCCACCAGTCGAAAAAGGGGAACACAGTTCGGTGGCGACTGACACAGGATCCGCACAATAGAATCATGGAAGTGAAGGACTGGTGAGACATCTGGAACAAACTTACCCGCAATCTTACAGGTTTTCTTCCAGATCCGGGGCAGAGGAATATCAGACGTAATGGTGGAGACAAAGGTTTCCAACTCTCAAGTTTAACCGTACGGACCGCAGTCACCTTATAAAACAAAAGAATACAGCCGTCTGTCTGCATCTGTCTTTCTTCCAGGCTGCACTCTTACAGAGGACAGTCGAAGCACCCAGCATTCCACCTGGGAACGCACTTCTGCATTCCCCTGGAGGTAGAGCAAGGAATAGAGTGGAGGGCAGCATCTAATATGGTGTGATGAAAAAGGAGTAGGGCTCGACGGTGAGGCAGATAGGAGAGGTCAGAAAGAGTACCATGTAGAGTGAATAGATTCCAGTCAGTCTTGGCAAACTGCCACCTAGGGAAGGAGAGAGAAGGGTGAAAAGAGAAAAAGGTGACAAGGATGGGGAAATGGTCACTGTTATAGAGGTCACGAAGAACCCGAAACGTGAAATCTAAATAAAGAGAAGACGAAAAAGAGGGAGGTGGTGATGAAGAAGAGGAACTACAGGAGGGGTAAAAGTCAAAGCATGACAAGAGGCGAGAGGAAGGATGTTGCAAGGACCGCGCAAGATATCAAAGACAGTAGCGATCACGGCGATCCTGGAAAGATAGGAAGGCAGTATCAACATATAAGTTGAGGGTGGGAGTCGAACGAAAGGCACCAGAGCTGAGGCGCAACCCAGTATGGTGCAAAGCATCAAGACGACGAAGAGTAGAAGGAGACGAGTAAGCAGGGCAACCATAATCGAGTTTAGACAGGACTAGAGACAAATGTAAAGAGAGGAGTGTGCAGCTATCAACTCCCCAAGAAGTATGGGACAAAACCTTAAGGATGGTAAGGGTCTTGGAGCATTCAACTCGGAGGTAAGAGATATGAGGCGACCAAGACAAACGAGTGTCAAAGATTAACCCCAAAAGCTTAGTGGACTCCCTGAACACAAGGGGATGACCATAAAGCAAAAGAGGGACAAAGAATGACATGCTTCTGAGTAAAAGTCATAGCACAAGTCTTAGACATAGAGAACTTGAAGCCATGATCAGTGGCCCAAGATGACATGGCATCAATCGCAAGTTGAAGCCACCGTTGAAGGAGAGGCGAATCATCATCCCGGCAGGAAAGGGCAAGATCGTCGACATAGTGAGCGAAGAAAACGCCAGAAGGGAGGAAAAAAGACCATTGAGGGCACCTAGAAAAAGAGTAGTGCTCAGAACACTACCTTGGGGTACACCCTCATATTGCCTAAAAGGGGCAGAGAGAGTGGCACCAAGCCTAACTCGAAAGAAACGAGAGATAAAGCTTTGGAGGAAGAGAGGGAGATTACCACGAAGGCAAGATGAATGAAGTTGTGACAGAATATGGTATCTCCAGGTGGTGTCATAAGCCTTTTCCAGGTCAAAGAAGACGGCAACAACAGAGGTCTTCGCAGCAAAAGCAGTACAAATATAGACCTCCAAGTTCACCAGGACATCTGTTGTGCTGCGGCATTTGCGAAAACCAAATTAAGAAGGGGAGAGGTGGTGAGTATTCTAAAAAACCGCATCAGACAAACATTATCCATACGTTAAAAAGAGTTTGCAGACAACTCATGAGGGCAATAGGGTGGAAGTCCTTAGGGAATGTCCTGAGAGACCCTGGAAACATAACAGGGAGGACGGGGAGGACAACGGCATCGACCCAGTCCTCAGGTACTGAAGACGACTCATAGACCCGATTATACAGACTCAGTAAATACCGAGACATGCATAGAGGGAGATGGTGAAGCATCTCATAATGAATGCCATCGGAACCTACTGCCATAGAACCACAGAGGGACCGGGCAGACTTAAGTTCAGAGAGAGAGAAGGGATCGTTATAAGGAAGGCTGAGATGAGTGCAGAAATCTAAAGGACGAGATTCAAGAACAGGCTTATGAAGAAGGAAAGATTGAGGAAGATGAGAACCAGAGCTAACAGACGAAAAGTGGGAACCCAGTTTGGTCGCAACGGGTCCACCACAAGAGTACCACGGAGGTGGAGGACCGGCAAGACATCAGAAGCAAACTTACCCACTATCTTGCGAATACCCCTCCAGATCTGCGGCAGAGTATTTTCGGACGTAATGGTGGAAACATAAGACCTCCAACACTCACGTTTACCTGTACAGATGGTCCTACGGACCACTGAACTCGCCTTCCGAAACAAAAGACAAGAATCAGCCATCTGCCGGCAGCGATGTCTCTTCCAGGCTGCACGCTTATAGCAGACAGCCCAAGCACAGTCCACATTCCACCAGGGAACGCACTTCCATGTTTCCTGAGAGGTAGAGCGAGGAATAGAGTGGAGGGCAGCATTGAAGATGGTGTCATGAAAAAGGAGGAGGGCGCGAGGGAGAAGCAAAATGGAGAGGTCGGAGAGAGTAGCACAGAGGGTAAATTGATGCCAGTCAGCCTCGGCAAACCGCCACCTAGGGAAGGAGAGGGGAGGGTGAAAAGAAAAAAGGTAACAAGGATGGGGAAATGGTCACTGCCATGGAAGTCATCAAGAACCTGCCATGTGAAATTCAAGTAAAGTGACAACAAGCAAAGAAAAAATCAAGACAGGAAAGGGTGCAGTCCAAGAGTCCAAATGAGTGGGCTCATCAGAATTCCTTAGAGACAGGGAAGAAGAGAGGATGAGCGGTTCGAGAAGGCGACCCCGGGTGCTTGTCAGAACATCACCCCAGAGGGTATGTCGACAACTGAAATCACCCAGCAGCAGCACAGACTCTGGCAAGGAGTCCACTAGGTGTTTAAGATCGGGAAGAGAAAGGGGCACATTTGGGGGGAGATAAATGGAACAAACTGTGTACCATTTACGCACAAAGACACGGGCAACAGAACATTGGAGAGGTGATGGAAAAAGTAAGGGGATGAAGGGAACATCAGAACGAATCAAAAGCAGAAAAGTTATTGGTCCCAGCAAAATCTGAAGGGGGGGGGGGGGCAGGGGGAGAGAAAGGAATAATCACGGAAGCGACCAGGACGAGCACCAAGCATCGGCTCCTGGAGATGGACACAAAGGAGCGAAAACTGTGAAATCAAAAGTTGGAGTTTATGGAAATTGGCGTAATATCCATGAATATTCCATTGAAGAATAGACATCGACAAAAAGAGAAAGGACAGGAACAGAGAACAATGAAGAAAAAAGGTTAAAATGGAACACAGCATGTCAAAGAAGTGCAGGATCAGGATCAGGGTCAGCGAAGTCAGGGATAGTGGGCATGGGTAAACTGAGTAAAGATGGAGGGAAGGGAGTGGGAGGACAGACCACAGGCAGATGAGCAGGGTCCAGAGGAGGAGGCCACCGAGAGGGACTGTCAAGGACAGCAGGAGGGGCAGAAACCGGGGAGCACACCTCAGCAAGGGCAGGAACCGAGAGGGTAGCAGGGGCCAAAGAAACCTCCAAAGCAGGAACAGGGGGCTCGACCACCGAAATGGGAGAGGTGGAGTGATAGTCAGAGGTAGGGGGCGAGGATGAAAGTGAAGCTTTCTTACCAGCCAGGGAGGAGGAAGGAGATAAGCCAGGCTTTCGCTTCTAACTCAGAGACAGGTGTTCCAGCAGCAACGTACTGGGCAACAGACTCAAACGTCTCAACAGAAGAAGAATGAGAGCGAACAACACGATGATCACTAGGAGAAGGATGGACATCAGCCTGCACAGACAGGCGGCGTGGAGAGCTAAGAGAGAGAGGAGAAGGATGGGAAGGAGGATCAAAGGGAGTTGAGAAAGAAGACACAGGAGACATGACAGACTGGGTAGAAAGAAGGGGAACCCCAGACAGAGAACCAGGAGGGGGACCCTTCGGGTCAGAATGTAAAGGAACAGGGGAGCAGGCGGTGAGCGTATCTGGGTCTAAGGCCTGGAAACTGTTGTGAGACTGAGGAAGGTGGGAAGGACGAGGAGAGGAAGAGTGCAACACGTGAGCGTAAGAAACCCCAGCGAAAGGGGAAGGAGGGGGATGGTGAACTTGGCGCCTCGCCTCAGGAAAAGACAAATGTTCCCAGTGCTTCAAGTTGAGGACAGCTGCCTCATGTTTGTAATGGATACACGCGCGAGAGAAGGTAGGGTGGGCATCACCGTAATTGAGGCAGCGAGCCTGGGGAGAAGTGCACTCCGACTTAAAGTGACCTTCGTTCCCACACATAGGGCAGACAGAGAGAGAATACTGGAGCATTTGAGGGCACCATGTCCGAACTTCCAGCATTTATTACAAAGCCGAGAAGAGGGTATGTACTCCTGAATGGAGCATCTGGCACCAGCAAGAATAACAGAGGGCGGAAGTGTCCAACCATCAAAGGTAATTTTCACAAGCCGAAGGGACAGACGGCGACGGCCATGAGGGGGTCGTGAACGTGTAAACCTGGAGAACAGAATGGCCTTGAGCCTCGAGGACATGTTTAATATCCTCGTGGCAGTCCTTGAGGTTCCTAATACCGGTTGTAACATGGTGTGGGAGGAGAACAGTGCCAACACTGGCACTTAACTGAGCATTCTTGGAGACCCGAACAGGGGGGTCACCTCAATGTAGGACAAAGGCGCCAAGTGGACAGCTGCATCCCAAGAAGAAGCAGCAACAACATGCGTACCGAGATGGGTGGGGTTAAAAGTAACAGAGGCATCTACTGAATCAACAAGGTGCCTATGGAGGGAGAAATTGTCAGGAGTAGAATCTAAATGATGGAGGTCAAAGTACTTAGTCCACGTAGCAAGATCAAACAAGGCATGGTATGAATTGGTATGGGAAGGAAGCATGCGAGAGCAGCCATGGCGGGGACGGTGGTGAGAACCCTCTAGAGAGAGAGAGAGAGAGGGGGGTCATAAGGTGCAGTAGTCACAATGAGAGATGGAATCGTACTAGGGGACGAGGTAGTCACCACAGGGGGCTTGGGGCTCAACCCAACCACAGAAGAGGAAGGGGAGCAGGGGAGTAGTCCAGTCTGGGCCCAATGTAGCGGGGGCTACAGAGCCCAGTCTTCCAGCACAGTCCGACTCAGGGGCCTGGTCACCCACCCTCCATGAGCCTGGGAAAGAGAAGTCGTTTCATTATCCATGCAGCAGTCTTTCTAAAAGTTTGGGGCCTGGAACCAAAGGATACCACCTACCAGGGCAGCCAGGGAGGCTGAGCGCGGGCCAGTGCAGGAAGGGTGCATCGTCCCCAGCGGTGCCTCCCCCCCTTTTTAACAAGGAGTCCTACTGCATAGTTCATTCTCCCACACTGGTGCAAAGACCCCACTCCCCCTATTGCCCCAGCCTGGACACCCAGCCATCCACTCAGGGCTACCCCTCCAGCGGGCAGTCCGATGGCTCACAAGCCCCCTACGTGGTGCCCATCTGCATGTACAACACACAAAGAGGGGACAAAGGCAACCCTCACTAGTCCCAGGTTGGTGTACATGAGCCCCTCACCATGACAAGGTGACACCACAGAGGGAAGAGGCGAGAAGAGCAGATGTACTCCTGAATACAGCATCTGGCACCAAGAGTTACGGAAGACGGAAAGGACCTATCAAAAGTGATTTTCATTACACAAAGAGACTGGCCACAACGACCACGAGGGAGAGCGAGTAACATATTAATAAGGAGGATAGAATGGCCTTGGGCCTCAAGGACATGTTTATTATGGTAGTCTTTAAGTTCCTTATCACCAGTCGCTACATGGTATGGGAGAATAACTGTGCCAATCCTGGCATTTATTTAACCAGGCATTTTTTGATATTCGAACCGGTGTCTCCCCAATGCAGGACAACGAGGCTAAGTGGACAGCTGCTTCCCGAGAAGGAGCTGCAACAACACGTGTACCAGTATGGGTGGGGTTAAAAGTGACAAAGGTATCCACCAAATCAACTAGAGTAGGAGTAATTAGGTCAAGTGGAGGAGTAGGTCTGTATATTAAAGAGGAGCTGGAATGCACAGAGCTCCTGAACTTGACCAATGAGGTGGTAGAGGTACTTGGAATCAAGGTAGAGAATATAAATCTAATTATTATTCTAATATACAAACTGCCAGATGCAACAGTTCAGGAATTCACTGAGCAGATCCACAAAATAGAAAATAGCCTTGGTAACCTAGCAAACCCAGTACCAGATATTATCTTCCTTGGAGACTTCAATCTACCCAGTTTACAATGGAGAATAGTAAACAGTAATACTATAGCATGAAATCAACCTGGAAATAACCAATCACAGGTCAGAGAACTACTGAGATTCTGTGACAAATTCTCGCTCAGTCAGCAGATTACAGAACCGATTAGGAATGAGAACACGCTGGACCTCATATTCACGAACAATATCATTGCTCATTGAAGTGGAAACTAACATTAATAACGGTAGTAGGCCCAAGAGAAACAACAAGCGAGAAGGGCTATTCAACAAATTAAATTTTAATAATAAAAGGATAGACTCGGAGAAAATAAACAAGGAGCTTACAACATTCAATGGGAAAATGTTTAAGTAATAAAAATCCTACACAAGGTCCAACGTAGAAAGAGAACACAGACAACATTACAGAAGAAGAAAAAAGTTAACATAAGTGCTGAAGCAGACACGACTTTCCATACAAAGAAGGAATAATTTAAACAGTGAGATTGAAGAAATCGAACAGACTGAAGCATTCATATCAACTTGACGAAAGGCAACTAAAACAGAAAGCAATTCAAAAAATAAAGAAATACTCAAAATATTTCTTCACATATGCTAAATCTAAACCACTGCCAGTATTGGACCTATTCGTACTAGTGAGGGTTCATACACTGAGGATGACAAAGAAATTAGTGAAATCCTAAAAAAGCAATATGAGGACATGTTTAGCACCCTGATACACAGCATGAAAGTGGAAGATCCAGACAACTTCTTTATGCGTGATATACAAACCCCTGTAAATATAATTGATATCAACACGAGCGTGGCAGGTTTTGAAAGAGAAATTGACAATATGCCCATGCACTCAGCCCCGGGTTCAGACTCATAGAATTCAATATTTATAATGAAATTCAAAGTGCCAGTAGCACAGGCACTCAGTATAGTGTGGAGAAAGAGCTTGGACACGGGGGAGATACCAGATGCGCTTAAAGCAGCAGACATAGCCCCTCCACACAAGGGAGGTAGCAAAGCATTGGCAAAGAATTATAGATCAGTTGCACTTACGTCCCACATAATAAAATTACTGTATTTGAGAGAGTGATCAGGAGTCAGGTCACTAGTTTCATGGAGACCAATGACCTCCACAATCCAGGCCAACATGGATTTAGAGCAGGAAGATCATGCCTCTCACAGCTACTTGACCATTACGACAAAATCACTGAGGCATTAGAAGAAAAACAGAGTTCAGATGCAGTATACACAGATTCGCAAAGGCATTCGATAAATGTGACCATGAAGTGATAGCACACAAAATGAGGTCACTGCGAATAATTGGTAAAGTAGGACGCTGGATACTCAGTTTTCTGTCGAACAGACCACAGAGAGTAACAGTTAACCATATAAAATCGAGTCCAAGAGCAGTTAAAAGCTGCAGTACCTCAAGGTAGTCCTTGCACCATTGCTTTTCCTTATTCTCATATCAGATATAGACTCAAATACAAGGCACAGCTTTGTATCATCCTTTCCAGATGACACAAAAATCAGCATGAAAATTACCTCTGCTGAAAATATTGAAAAACTACAAGCAGATATTAATAAAGTTTTCGACCGGGCTACAGAAAATAACGTGATGTTTAACAGCGATAAATTCCAGGTACTAAGATACAGTAAAATTGAGAACCTTAAACTTAATACAGGGTACAAAACACAATCTAATTTGCCCATAGTAGGAAAGAAACATATAAAGGATTTGGGAATAATGATGTCTGATGACCTAAATTTTAGGGAGCATAACCAAGCAAATATTGCGGCAGCCAGGAAAATGATAGGATAGATTACGAGAACTTTCAAATCCAGGGATCCCATCACAATGGTTGTACTCTTCAAATCACTTGTGCTGTCCCATCTTGAGTACTGCTCAGTACTCACTTCCCCATTTAGAGCAGGAGAGATTGCTGAAATAGAGGGAGTACAGAGAACATATACGGGATACATAAGCGAGATAAAGCATCTAAATTATAGGGATCGTCTCAAAGCTCTCCGAATGTACTCGCTAGAAAGACGATGGGAGAAATATCTAATAATATACAAGTGGGAAAATACTGGAGGGCCAGGTCCCAAATCTGCACAGTAAAATAACAACATACTGGAGTGAACAATATGGTAGAAAATGCAGAGTACTGTACAACCAGTGAAGAGCAGGGGTGCCATAGGCACAATTAGAGAGAACTATATAAACATCAGAGGTCCATGGTTGTTCAACATCCTCCCAGCGAGCATAAGAAATATTGCCGGAACAACCGTGGACATCTTCAAGAGGAAACTAGATAGTTTCTTCCAACGAGTGCCGGACCAACCGGGCTGCAATGGGTATGTGGGCCTGTGGGCTGCTGCAAGCAACAGCCTAGTGGACCAAACTCTCACAAGTCAAACCTGGCCTCGGGCCGGGCTTGGGGAGTAGAATAACCCCCAGAACCCCATCAACCAGGTATCAACTAGGTGTTTATGGATGAATAAATCATCAGGACGAGTAGAATTAACATGACCGAGATTAAAATACTTAGTCCATGTAGCAGGACCAAACAAAGCTTGGAAGGTATTAGAACCGGAAGGAATCGTGTGAGTGTGACTGCGGAGAGGACGGCACCGAGCACCCCCAGTAAGAGGGGGGGTAAAAGGCGCAGTTGTTACAATGAGAGATGAAGCCACTCCATGTGATGAGGTGGTCATTACTGGGGGCTTGGGGCTCAACCCTGCCACAGAGGTAGAAGGGGAGCAGAGATAGTCGGGACTGGTAGACCAAGCTCTCACAAGTCAAGCCTGGCCTTGGGTCGAGCTTGGGGACTAGAAGAACTCCCAAAACACCATCAAGTGGGTATCAAGCAGGGAAAGTCCGGACCTGCTTGGTCTGGGACCAAAGTAGCAGGGGGCTACAGAGCCCGGCTTTCCATCACAGTCCGACTCGGGGGCCTGGTCTCCCACCCCACGTCTGAGAAGTTAACAATAACGGTCAGATATCAGCATGTAAATGAACAGGTAATCATTTCATCAACAAACAAGCCCCCATACCCACCATGGCGCCACAATTAGAGGATAGGACACCTGATAAGACGTGGGCTCCCCCCAGGGGTGCATCGTGGATATATGCCCTGCAATCACCACTTTAAGAACCATCAGTCCATCAAGATTGGGCTCAGCAATGAAGGAAAAGAGTGACAATAAAAGTGTCCCTTTGCTCAACAATTTCGGGTACCACAGTTTTACGGGCGAGAGACTGTGCCTCACCTAACACCCAGTGTCAAAACAGAAGACGACATCTAAAAGAATGATCAAGAATAGCAAAAAGTCGCTGGGAAATAGCAATTAAAAAGGAGAATTGGGAAGGAAAAATTAAACTTAGTAGGAAAAAGCATTCAGCACAATTAGTGAAGAAGGCAGCAGGAGTATAAGGCTTCAAAAGGACTGAGGACACTGTCCCATGGAGCATCACACTCTAGCATCCGCCAACCAAGCCCCCTCAAAATGGAAATGGGCTGGAAAGGGAGGGAAGAGATGAAAAAGACGAGAGGGCAAAGAATACTGCCCGGTTGGACACCAGTGTTAATGGGTAGAGTGGGAAAATTGGAATCATTCACAGAGATATACTGGAGTCTGTCACTGAGGTAAGATTGTAGGTATTGGAGGGAGTGACTTCTTACTCCGTCATGTTGCAATTTAAGAAAGTTTTTGTGTTTACAGTGTCAAAAAGTCTTATGTAGGTCAACAAATAAATGAATAAGGTACTCATTTTTTCCAAGAGCTGCATATATGAAATTAATCAAACTAACCAGGCATGATTGGTCCTTTTTTGGGCCTGAAGCCATTATGGCAAGACCTTAATATAAACAGGAGTAAGGCTGCATGTAAATTAAGTCTTTAAAATATTTTAGACAAAATCGGCAGAATTGATATTGGTCTATAATTGTTGACTTCAGTGAGATTGCTGCTTTTATGGACTAGGGTTACTCTTGTTTTTTTTTCTCAAAATATCAGGAAAGGTTTAGAGTTCAAATAATTTGTTGTAGAGCAATGCAATGGCTGGAGCTAAAAATCTACAGGCTTTATTTGTAAATTAGGGTTGGTATCTCAACATACAGTATCTATGCATGTGGTTCATTCATCCACTGCAAATTACCTCAAGCCAATCATCACCCAAGGAAAATCTGCTATCAGAACAATAAAACGGTCTTCAAAAAACACACAACCTCTCTGTTTAAATCCCTGAACATGCTACATATACACTCGCTGTACACATTCTCTTGTGCTATTTACAATACAAAACCTTGTTCCTAAATTCAACCTAAAATAAACCCACATTCAACACATAACTAAGAAAGTCTCTAAGACAGTTGGTATACTCTCCAAAATCAGATATTATGTTCCTAACTCTGCTCTCCTCTCACTATATTATGCACTAATCTACCCCTATCTTAATTATGGTATCTGTGCATGGGGGTCTACCACTGCAAACCACCTTAAGCCCATCATCACACAGCAAAAATCTGCTATCAGAATAATAACTAACTCTGCTTTCAGACAACACTCAGCTCCCTTGTTTAAATCCCTAAACTTGCTAAATATTAACTCCCTCCACACATTCTCTTGTGTCAACTACATTTACAAAACCCTGTTCTTAAATGCAAACCATGCTCTGAAACTCTCCCTGGACAGATGTAATAGGACCCATTATCACCACACCAGAAATAAATATCTCTTTGATATCCCCAGGGTCAAACTTAATCTGTGTAAACACTCTATGCAAATTAGGGACCTAGTCTATGGAACTCACTCCCTAGTGAATTGAAAAACTGTAAAACTTTTGCCTTATTTAAAAGCAAAACCAAAAAGTACCTAACTTCATCTTCTTAAGTTTCCTACACTGAGCTTTAAATTTGCTCTGTACCTAGTGTTACCCAATCTCCTAATTTTTATGTAATATCAAACAACCTTATCATTGTGTTCATTGCTGTCTTCTTTTATGTGCTAGCCATATGCTGTATTGTGACTACCAATTTTTGTCAACTACCATTCAAGCTGTCATTGCAATCAATTTTATATTGTTTCTGCTGTATTGTGCCTACCAATTTTTGTCAACTACCATTCAAGCTGTCATTGCAATCAATCTTAGCTACCATGTGCTTTAATATACTGTACCTACAATTTTCTCTCATCTTTTTTTTTTATTTCATGTAACTGTTATCATTTTTTTGTCTATAAATTTTGCAAGTATTTACCTCCTTAAAATTTTCTTAGATTAAGGACCTGCCCGAAACGCTGCACGTGCTAGTGGCTTTACAAGACTGTAATTACCATATTTGTATCCTCACATTCCTTATGTACATTCTTGTATATGCATAAATAAATAAATAAATAAATAAATAAATAAATAAATAAATAAATAAATAAATGCTAACCCTGATCTGAAACTATTGATAGATGTAATAGAACCCACAAGCACCACAACATAAATAAATATCTCTTTGATATAATTTTTTTATATAAACTGAGTCAGGCTAATATAATTGCCAATCAGGACCTAGATTCAGGAAGCTCTGTGTATTTCTTCGTAAGGGGGTTTGCTACGAAGGTTCCTAAGTGCGCCCTAAGAAGATGCTTAGGTGCGATTCAATAAGGTATACTTAGGAAGAAAATTGTTGGTTCACCTGCGTGCCGATAGAGGTCACTACTGTGTTTCGTTTGGCCAATCAGAGAGCAGCAACATTCTTCATATTGAAGATTTAGCGCTGGCTTATCGGAGCTCTACTGCCTCCTATTTACGTCGAATATTCTTATAAAATTAGTATATTTCGAAGTAAAACAATGTTTTTTCAACTTCTACAGCCAGCACCGACATTGTAGTAAACAAATATGTTACATTTGTTGTTTACCTACGTAATTCTAAGAGATACAGTGTAGCTGTCCTTGTTGCTCAGAAGATGAGCTGAAAATTATTGTATATATTTACTGAATTTACCCAAGGGCCACTAACTATCTAGTGACCTCGAAGAGGACAGAAAGCCGGCAGCTTGTTAAAGGGCCCGCCAATTGTCTTAATGATATTTTTTTGCTGGAATTTGGCATTTACGGCTTCAGCGGGTAGGCGGTTCCATAAGTTTATAGCCCTCTTGGTGGAAAAAAAAACATCTGTTTTCAGTCCTACTTGAGAGAACATACTCTCCAACACTATATCTGTGATTGTCCTGTTATCAGTGACTTCATACCAAATGGTATGAGGTATTTTGAGCTCTGTAATTACTTCATACACTCAGGAATATTGGAAGATATTCTTGTGCTGCACCCAGATTTTGCCAGTGGAGGCTAATAGATCAGCATTAAGTATTTTGTTCTCTCCTAATTCTATGTATGACTGGCCATCCTGTGAGGTGAGGATGTTGGGTGAGCTTGTAGCTGGTTTTTGATCTACACTGTGTGGTCCTTTATACAGAATAGGGAAGTAAGTAAGTAATTATCAAAAGAAGGCACCAAACCGGGAAGGCTATGTAGCACCATCAAGTACGCAAAATAATCAGAGGGCGCTAAATATCACCAAGGATGCCAATACGAGAACAAAAACGCATAAGGCGAACGATATCAAAAGTATCCGAGTCACCAAGAATTCTATCGAGGGACATGTGACCACGAGGGGCGGTCGGAAAGCAAGACACACGCTCGTCCTGGAAGTCAGGACATTCAAGAAGGACATGCACGACCGTAAGAGGGACAATGCAACTAGGACAATAAGGAGCAGGGCGGCGCTCCATCAAGTGACCATGGGTTAAGCGAGTATGGCCAATACGCAACCTCGCCAGAGCTGTTTCCCACCGCCGGTTACGGTGGAAGGAGGACGGCCACGAGGAAACACAACATTTAAGAGTACGTAGCTTGTTACCAGTAACAGACAACCAAGAAGCCTGCCAACGGGTAAGGACTGAGGAATGGATAACCGGGTAAAAGTCGGAATACGGAATGCCTTTGCGAGAGATGGGACAAGAGCGGACAGCTTCCTTGGCAGCAGCATCCGCACGCTCATTTAAAGACACACCAATATGGCTGGGAACCCAACAAAACTCAACCGACTTAAATTTACTGTGAACGAGAAACAGCCAATGCTGGATCTCGACAACTACTGGATGAACCAGATTAAAGGACCCGAGAGCCATGAGGGCACTACGAGAGTCAACAACAACCACAAAGGAAGACTGACAACGAGAAAGCAGGAGACGGAGAGCATAGAGAATAGCATAAAGTTCCGCTGTAAAGATGCTAGTCTCCGGAGGCAAGCGACACATATAAGTGCGATCAGGAAAAACAACAGAGTAGCCAACACCGACCGCTGACTTAGACCCATCGGTGAAGACAGAAACGGAGCGGGAGTGAGAAGAAAAGTGCTCGAGGAAAAGGCGTTTTAGAACCGTAGGAGGGGTAAAAGCTTTAGTGATACGGGTCAAGGATGTACAAAACCGCGGAAGAGGGACCCTCCACGGGGGCAAAGAAGGAACAACACGAGGAGAAACATCAGAAATACGAACGGAAAGAGAATCCTGTAGGCGAGATAACCGGACAGAAAGAGGGAGGTGGTGAAGAGGAACAGGAACCGCAGGAGGGGTAAAAGTTAAAGCACGACAGAGGCGAGAGGAAGGATGTTGCAAGGACCGCGCAAGATAGCGAAGACAGTAGCGATCACGGCGGTCCTGGAGAGACAGGAAGCCAGTGTCAACAAACAAGCTAAGGATGGGAGTCGAACGAAAGGCACCAGAACTGAGACGCAACCCAGTATGGTGCAAAGCATCAAGACGGCGAAGAGTAGAAGGAGAAGCAGACGAGTAAGCAGGGCAACCATAATCGAGCTTAGACAGGACGAGAGAGGAATGTAAAGCAAGGAGAGTGCGCCTATCTGCCCCCCAAGAAGTATGGGACAAGACCCGAAGGAGGGTAAGGGCCTTAGAGCACTCAACACGGAGGTAAGAGATATGGGGAGACCAAGACAAACGAGTGTCAAGGAATAACCCCAAAAGCTTCGCGGAATCTTTGTATTCAAGGGGAAGACCATAAAGTGACAAAGAGGGACGAAGAACAACCCGTTTCCGCGTAAAAGTCATGGCACAAGTCTTAGAAGTAGAGAACTTGAAGCCATGACCTGTGGCCCAAGACGACACGGCATCAATGGCAAGTTGAAGCCGGCGTTGAAGGAAAGGCGAATCATCACCCTGACAACACAGGGTAAGATCATCGACATAGAGAGCGGAGAAGACACCAGAAGGAAGAGAGGAAAGAAGACCATTAAGGGCAACCAGAAAAAGAGTAGTGCTCAGAACACTACCCTGGGGCACACCTTCGTATTGCTGAAAAGAGGGAGAGAGAGCCGTACCAAGGCGCACCCGAAAGGAACGACGAGAGAGGAAGCTGCGGAGAAAGAGAGGGAGATGACCACGAAGGCCAAAAGAATGAAGTTGAGATAGGATATGATAACGCCAAGTGGTGTCGTAAGCCTTTTCTAGGTCAAAAAGGACGGCAACAACGGAGGTCTTCGCAGCAAAAGCAGTACGAATATAGACCTCCAAGTTCACCAGGACATCTGTCGTGCTGCGGCACTTGCGGAAACCAAATTGAGAAGGGGAGAGGAGGTGATGGTGTTCCAGGAACCACATCAGACGAACGTTAACCATACGTTCAAAGAGTTTGCAGACACAACTTGTGAGAGCAATAGGGCGAAAGTCCTTAGGGAAAGTACCCAGAGACCCCGGTTTGCGAACAGGGAGGACAACGGCATCGAGCCAGTCCTCAGGGACTGACGACGACTCCCAGATCCGATTATACAGACTCAGTAAATACTGAGACGTGCTCGGAGGGAGATGGCGAAGCATCTCATAATGAATACCATCGGAGCCCGCCGCCGTAGAACCGCAGAGGGCCAGGGCAGAACGAAGTTCAGAGAGAGAGAAGGGATCATTATGGGGAAGCTGAAGATGAGTGCAGAAATCTAAAGGACGAGACTCAAGGACAGGTTTACGAAGAAGGAAAGATTGGGGAAGATGAAGACCAGAGCTAACAGAAGAAAAGTGGGAACCCAGTTCGGAAGCGACCTGCAACGGGTCCGCCACAAGAGTATCATGGAGGTGAAGGACCGGTGAAACATCGGGAACGAACTTACCCGCTATCTTGCGGATACGCTTCCAGATTTGGGCCAGAGGGGTTTCGGACGTAATTGTTGAGACATAAGATGCCCAACATTCACGTTTAGCCGTACGGATGGCCCTACGGGCCACCGCACTCGCTTTCCGAAAGAAAAGAAAAGAATCGGTCGTCTGCCTACGGCGGTGCCTCTTCCAGGCTGCACGCTTACAGCGGACAGCCCGAGCACAGTCCGCATTCCACCAGGGAACGCACTTCCGTGGACCCCGAGAGGAAGAGCGAGGAATAGAGCGGAGGGCAGCGTTGAAGACAGTGTCATGAAAAAGGAGGAGAGCGCGAGAGAGGGGCAGAAGGGAGAGGTCAGAGAGAGTAGCACTGAGGGAAAATAGGGTCCAGTCCGCCTTAGCAAACTGCCACCTAGGGAAAGAGAGGGAAGGGCGAAAAGAGAAAAAGGAAACAAGGATGGGGAAATGATCACTTCCATGGAGGTCATCAAGAACCTGCCACGTGAAATCTAAGTAAAGAGAAGAAGAGCAGAGAGAAAGATCAAGACAAGAAAGGGTGCGAGTCCGAGAGTCCAAATGAGTGGGCTCACTAGAATTCAGAAGAGACAGGGAAGAAGAGAGGAGAAACGGCTCAAGGAGGCGACCCCGGGTATTCGTCAGAAAGTCACCCCAAAGAGAATGACGACAATTGAAGTCACCCAGCAGGAGCACAGGCTCCGGCAAGGAGTCTAGGAGGTGTTTCAAATCAGGAAGAGAGAGCGGGACACTCGGGGGGAAAATAAATGGAACAAACTGTGTACCATTTCCCCACAAAGATACGAGCAGCAGAACAATGGAGAGGCGAAGGAAAAAGTAAAGGAACAAAGGGAACATCAGCCCGAATCAAGAGAGCAGAAGAATTAGAAGCCCCAGCAATGGCTGGGGGGGGAGAGAAAGGAATAGCCACGAAAACGACCAGGACGAGCACCAAGCATTGGCTCCTGGAGACAGACACAAAGGGGTGAAAACCGCGAAATCATAAGTTGGAGTTCGAGGAAATTGGCGTAATAACCTTGAACGTTCCATTGAAGAATGGACAACGACGAGAAGAGAAAGGACAAAAACAGAGAACAAGGAAGAAACAAAGGCGAAAGAGCAACAGAGCACGTTAAAGAATATCAGGGTCGGGATCAGGGTCAGCAAAGTCAGGGTTAGGGGGCATGGGTAAACTGAGTAAAGACGGAGGGAAGGAAACGGGAGAACAGATCAGAGGCGGGCGGGCAGGGTCCGGAGGAGGAGGAGGAGGAGGAAGAGGAGGAGACAACGGAGAGGAGCAGTCAAGGACAGCAGCAGGAAGAGGGGGAGTAGAAAGAGGGGAGCGCACCCCAGCAAGAGCAGCAACCGAAAGGGAAGCAGGGGCCAAAGAAACCTCCATAGCAGGAACAGGGGGTGCAAGCACTGAAACGGGAGGGGAAGGAGCAACAGAGCCAGAAGGAGGAGCTGAGGAAGAAAGCGAAGCCTTCTTACCCGCCGGGGAAGAGGAAGGAGAGGAGCCAGGCTTACGCTTCTGACTTAAAGAGACCGGTGTCCCAGCAACTACGTACCGGGCAACGGATTCCAGTGTCTCAACAGGAGAAGCCGAACGAGAGCACACACGACGGCCGTTAGGAGAGCGATGGACATCCGCCCGCACCGACAGGCGGTGGGGAGAGCCGACAGATGGAGGAAGAGGATGGGAAGGAGGATCGGAGGGGGACGAGGAAGAGGACACAGAAGACACGACAGACCGGGTAGAAAGAAGGGGAACCCCAGACAGAGGACCAGGAGGAGGATCCATCGGGAGAGAACCCAAAGGGACAGAGGAGGGGGCAGTGGGCGCATCAGGGTCCAAGGCCCGGAAACGGTTGTGAGTCTGAGGAAGGCGAGAAGGACGAGGAGAGGAAGAGCGCAACACGCGAGCATAAGAGATATTAGCATAAGGCGGGAGCCGGCGAACCTGGCGCCTCGCCTCAGGAAAAGATAAACGCTCCCGGTGCTTCAAGTTGAGGACGGCTGCTTCAAGCTTGTAATGGACACACGCACGGGAGAAGGTAGGATGGGCCTCACCGCAGTTGAGGCAACGAGCCTGGGGAGAAGCGCACTCCGACTTAGAGTGACCTTCGCCACCACACAAAGGACAGAGAGAGACAGTCCCGGAGCAGCGGAGGGCACCATGCCCAAACCTCCAGCACTTGTTGCAGAGCCGAGGAGAAGGAATGTACTCCTGGACAGAGCACCTGGCACCAGCAAGAATGACAGAGGGTGGAAGGGTCCTACCATCAAAGGTAATCTTCACAACCCGGAGGGGTTGACGGCGACTACCACGAGGGGGACGAGTAAACGTGTCCACCTGGAGAATAGAATGGCCCTGGGCAGCGAGGATATGTCGAATATCGTCGTGGCAGTCGCGCAGGTCCCGAACACCGGTCGCAACATGGGGCGGGAGCAAAATAGTGCCAACACTGGCATTCAACTGAGCGTTCTTCGAGACCCGAACGGGGGTCTCGCCAAGGCAGGATAAGGCAGCCAAGCGGGAAGCAGCATCCTGAGAAGGAGCAGCAACGACACGTGTACCGAGACGAGTGGGGTTGAAAGTAATGGAGGCATCCACGGAATCAATGAGATGTCGATGGAGGGAGAAATCGTCAGGAGGCGCAGAATCAAGAGGGAGGAGATCAAAATATTTGGCCCACGAAGCGGGACCAAACAAGGCTTGATAGGTAGCAGAACTGGAAGGAATCGAGCGAGGGCGGCCGTGACGAGGACGGCGGTGAGAACCCCCAGAGAGAGAAGGGTTAAAAGGTGCAGTAGTTACAACCAGAGAAGGAGCCGCGCCAGGGGACGAGGTAGTCACCACTGGGGGCTTGGGGCTCGACCCAACCACAGAGGAGGGAGGGGAGCCAGAGGAAGGAGTCAGAGAGGCCAAAGGAGGAGCAAGGTCGGGGCCCAATGCAGCGGAGGCTACAGAGCCCGGTCTTCCAATACGGACCGACTCGGGGGCTTGGTCGCCCACCCCACGAGCCTGAGAAGGTAAACCAGAAGAAGCCGAGGCAGGGGTTGTCATCTTGACGAAAAGAAGAATTCACTCACGAATGTGCCCCCACACCCACCATGGAGCCACAATTAGAGGCAGGACACCCAACAAGAAGCTATCGCCGATCTTGTTGGGGCCTCCTAGGGGTGCGTCGTGAGTATACGCCCCACAAACGCCACCTTAAGAAACCGACAGTCCGTCGAGATCGGGTTCAGTGACGAAGTGGGGATTGACAATAAAAGGTTCCCCTCGCTCTCGACGTCGGGTACTGCAGTTCTACGGGTGCAAGAGTATGCCTCCTCAAGCAACCGGGCGTCAAAGTAGAAGAAGTCCAAGGGAAGAACCAGAACGAGCAAAAGGTCGGCAGGAAACGGCAAGCAGATAGAAGAGGGGGGAGAAAAACGAAACAGAAGGAAAAGGAAAAGATGCCCAGCAGAATTGGAGAGGATGGCAGCAGGAGCACAAGGCTAGAAAAGGACAGAGGACTGTCCCAAGGAGCATCACACTCCGGTAGCCGCCCACTAAGCCCCCAGACGGCGACAACGAGCTGAGCGGGGAGGGGGACAGAATAGGGAAGCAGCACATTGCTGTGTATACCTAAACATGTTTAAAAATACATTGTTTGAGAGGAGTTTTGTAGAAACTGGTAAGAGTAATTATAATATAATGTTTCCATGATTCAGTGCTTACCTCTTGTGAAAATTGCTTAGAGTTGTTTAGTCAGAGTTGATTTGTTTTTTGTATTGAGGCTGGTATTTTCTAAATTGATTCCATGTACAGTATGTCTAACCATCCTGTGAGATGGGAGTATTAGATAAACTTATAGCTAGTTTTTTATCTACACTGTGTAATATTCCATATAGAATAGGGTAGCAGCACATTGCTGTGTATACCTAATCTTCTTAATAAAAAAAATCAGTAATAAAGATTTTAAATTATAGTTTGTATTATTACAAATACAGTACTGTATTATCCTTATTAAATCATGTTGACCATGGATCATTAAGATCTCATGTTGATATGTAATACAAGTCATATTTCTTTTGAACTGCTAATCCATGCTAATCATTCATTAAATTGTGCATTATGTCTCAATTTTTCACTTCCTTGGATATACTGTCCAGTACAAAAAGATAGGATAAAAATAAACCAGTAATATTTCTTTCATTATATTTTTCATTTAAATAACTGCATCAATATTTTTACAGCTGACAGGATTTGTTTTCCCATACAGGTGTATTATTTGTTAAAAAAAATTTGGTTTATTGTTACACACAATGGTGCTACACAGCCTTCCCAGCTTAGTGCCTTCTTTTAATACTTACTGATTAAAAAATAAATAATAAATACATTTTATTCAGGAAAAGTACATACAGTTGATTTACGAACATAATGTTGGATTTATAGGCAGAGCTAGTACATACAATACCTAAAGCCACTAATACTCATAGCATTTCGGGCAAGGTGTGGGGGGAAAAACACTTAGACTAAAACTTAATAGTAATCGGGATTAGGTATAATTTGTGTTGAAAGAAGGAATAAAAAATACAAAAAGGGAGTCAACATAGCATAAATCAGCAATTGCACATGTTGGTGAACAGCGTTGTTTAAAAAATAGCAAGACATGGGTTGACATTTAGGAGGTAAGTTAGGTTACATGGAGTTAATTAGGCAGTACTTGGTTTAACTCTTAAACTGGTTGAGAGAGGTACAGCCTTTGACATGATTCGGGAGGTCATTCCACATTCTGGGTCCCTTGATTTGTAGAGCACTTCTAGTTTGGTTACACACAGCCAAATTGAGTAACAGGAAGAGGTCTTGGACACAAATTTGTTCCATGCTAAATGTAGAGGAATCAGCTGAGTATTCCTCAAATAAAATAAGTTGCCTCAGCTTATAAGGTAAATAAAATAAGCATTTCTCAAATAAGTAGCTGCCTCACCTCACTGCCTTACTGCTACATAGCCTTCCCGGCATGGTGCCTTCTTTTGATAATTACTTGTTCCACACCCAAATTGTATAACAGGAAGAGGTCTTGGACCCCTACTTCCCTCTCTCTTTTTTAATAGTCTATATAGTCATAATTATAGCTTTAAGTATTCAATGAATAAAGTTTTTGACATTTTTACCCTTTTCCTTACCTAACATCATTTGTGCAGCATATTTTTATTTTGTCTCACCCAGATTTAATTTCAAAATAAAACCAAACTAAATAAATTAGAAATGGGTATGTATAGCTAAGGTACACCCTTACTACTAGGTGAACAGGGGCATTTGGTGATAGTAAATGATTCCATCAGGCAGGGCTCATCACCTTCTCTCATATTTCATGTTCACCAGTGTTTATTTACTTAATAACTACTGGTATAATATCTTGCTATTATAAAACTAATTCTACTATCATCAAACACATATTTACTTCAAGTTTCAAGCAGAGAATGCATATATAACTAACACGAAGGATTCTTCTTCACTAGATTCATCAGCTATAATATTTTGGTCATGTTCCAATATCATAAATCGATCCCAGTGTTATGTAGTAGAGAAAAAATGACTTATATCCAGTTTACGTAAAGCTACGAGTGGTCGAAACCACACTTAAATCCCGGAATGAACTTACGAAGGTTTTTCCACTTAGGGTAGTTAATTGAATACAGACGTAGCCGCCACGAAGGCGCTAAGACGGAAAACGCTCTTAGCTAAGAGGAAAAACCTTCGTAAGTACCTTCCTGAATCCGGCCCCAGGCTAATATAACTTTGAATCAGGCATTTTCACCAACAGGGTTATTCATCAATGGAACTGCCTATCCACCAAAGCCATAACTGCCAAAACTGTGCAGAATTTCAAAATATACCTGGAAAAAATCATGAAGGCAAATGGTTGGGAGGGAACCTTCAACAAGCCGACGACTTCCTGTTCTCATTGAGGCCACTCGGGTTAGTGGCCCTCTGGTAAATCGGGTAAAATATTATTCCCAGACAATTACAGTACAGTATAACTGATAAAGTTAGGTTAGAGTAATAAATTTCTGGTAAATTTAGAGTGATAAATTTCTAGAGTAATATAAATTTAAATTTCATATTAACTTGACTGACAGCTATAAATGCCAATCAGTCTTCAATATACTCTTCGGTGAAATATTTATAATCAAGAATAGAACTCATAAATAGGCCTAAACAAAAAATGAAAAATGGACATCAGTTTGCATATGAATCTGATGAGAAAATTCCTTGATTAATATACATTTCCTTACCAATCAAATGGTCTCACCTTAAATACATCTCAGATTGTCTTCTTCACCAACTCCAATGCTAAATAAAAAAAAAAAAAAATATTACAACAAAAATGTCCATAACTTAGCTACAGAGTATATTACATTTTAAATAAATTTCCACAGAAAACAAAAAAAGGAAGCACATTATTTACATAACTATGAAGAAAAACATTTAAATCCTTGTTTTACCTTTGCTAAATTAAAGAGATATTTCTATACTTATAAGTAATTTTGAGCTTTCCTAGCGACAGCTTCTCTAGTTCTTGCTTGGTCATCTAAGTTTCATAAAAGAACAATATAATAAAATATCTTCAGATCTTTACCTTTCATTGTGAAGTGTATTTCTCAAACGAAATATAATTACCTCTGAAGAACATCCAACTGACATTGTGATAGCACACTGTTAGATTAAAGGTAAGTTAATATACCATTATGTGCCTCATTATCCTTCAACATTCTCTTAATTATCTTCCACACTCAAAGTGTTTAGCCTATTATCTGCATGTATCATCTTGTGCCTCTTCATATGTCCAAGACGACTGAATTTCTTCCCACACTCTGGACACTCGTAAGGCTTGTCACCTGAATGCACTAACATGTGAGACTTCATATTTCCAACACGACTGAATCTCTTCCCACACTCTGGACACTCATGAGGTTTATCTCCTGAATGCACTAACATGTGCTCTATTATAATTCCACGTAATCTAAATTTTTTGCCACACTCGGCACATTGAAAAGGTCTCTCATCCGAATGCACCATCCTGTGAGTCTTCATACTTCTGCGATGACTGAATCTCTTCCCACATTCTGGACACTCATGAGGTTTATCTTCTGAATGCACTAGCATGTGAGTCTTCATATCTCCAAGACGACTAAATCTCTTTCCACATTCTGAACACTCATGAGGTTTGTCTCCTGAATGCACTAACATGTGCCTTATTATAGTTCCACGTTCTCTAAATTTTTTGCCACACTCGGCACATTGAAAAGGTCTCTCATCCGCATGCACCATCCTGTGACGCTTCATATGTCCAGGACGACTGAATCCTTTCCCACACACTGGACATTCATGTGGTTTGTCACCTGAATGCACTAACATGTGCTGTATTATAGTTCCACGTAATCTAAATTTTTTGCCACACTCGGCACATTGAAAAGGTCTCTCATCCGCATGCACCATCCTGTGAGTCTTCATATATCCACGATGGCTGAATCTCTTCCCACACACTGGACATTCATGTGGTTTGTCACCTGAATGTACTAACATGTGAGTCTTCGTATCACTAAGACGACTGAATCTCTTCCCACACTCAGGACACTCGTGAGGTTTATCACCTGAATGCACTAACATGTGAGTCTTCACATGTGAAGGACGGGTGAATACCTTCGGACACTGTGGACACTGGTGAGTCTTCATCTTCTTTATGACAGGTGGAGTTTGTGTGAAGGTTTTCTCCCCCGGATGTTGGGAGAAGCGTCAAGGCTTGATTGTTGTTTCTTAGAGTTAGACTTGATGTGAGCACTTGGTGGTCAATGCTGGTGCTTCTTCTTTATGATAGGTGCAGTTTGTGTCAAGGTTTTCCCTTAATGCTCGTGCTGGACCTCACCGGCGGGCGCTACTAAAATGGCGGCGGTTGTTTACCCCTCTCATCACCTGAGCGTTCCAATGTTTTGGTCTGGTTCCACATATCATTTTTCCAACCTCTTATTTTTGTTTATATCTAGTCATTTAATATTAACACTTGTATTTATTCTCATGTTTTGGAATCAAAGAATGTACTTGGAATTGTTTCTTTAAACATAATGCCACACGATTACACTTTTTGAAGGAAACAGCTCTCCCACTGGGATACAAGATACTCCTTACATTGACAACACTAATTTTTTTGCCATTTCGGACACCAGTTTTGGACGTTTCGCTTATGTGTACGTGTTCAATATTAAATCGACTATATAATGCTATTAATAATTAAATTATTATAAATTAAATAATTAAATTATTTATTATAAATAAATACTTTAAAAATGTATTATGTATGTTGTATTAAAAATTAAAAATACGGATGTACACTATTTCACTCGAGATATTTGCATATTACGAATTATAATCTGAAAATATATACATATAACAATGTATAACCATGAATGAAAAATCAAACAGGAAATTACTTAAGCACTTGCGTGATAATCAATTCAATTTCTTACTTTATTATGCACCCCATACCCATCCAGTGTGCGGTGGTGTAAAGGATTACAGAGGCACATAATCGGTTCAGGAACTGAACCCTCTAGTTCGTTTAGCTAAGCAAATAACAATGTTTGACGCTAGTTATAAAATTAACAATGTTGCATACACATGTACACACCCTCATATATACATGTACATATATATATACGTATACACATATACATACACATACATATCTAATCACCCACACAAATACACACATCAATAATCTTTGTGTCACAAGTGATCAACAAGAGGCTCACAACAGTCACTATACTTTACATCTATAGTGAGTCACACAGTTACTAGTCTTGCTCCACACCCACCCAACTGGGCGGCAGCTTTACAGTCATGTGCTCCACACCCACCCAACTGGGCGGCAGCTTACAGTCATTTGCATGCATTACCTACAGTAAGCAAATTTTGGATACTTGACTAAGATTTCGGGCAGCACATCATTATGAATGAAGTACTTACACAATTCTTGGACACTATTAATGGTGTTATCTCTAAATTCCGCAATTTTTTCACATTCCATTATATAATGACGCGAAGTATGCGAATAGTTCTGCTGACAGAGTTTACATTTAGTCAAATCTACATCAGCAGATGTTACAAACTCCCAGAGGTATTTGTAGCCGAGCCTAAGCCTAGCAGTGGTAACATCTAGAAGTCTGCTAACATTATTGGATGACCCATAGACGTGCGGTTCTTCCTGCATAATAGAATGATGATAGATGGAGTAACTGGTGTGAATTTCACTTTGCCTCAAGTCTCCGTAATATAGTTGAGGTTCCTGGGATATTGCTGCCTTCAGGCTGCTCAAAGGCAGTCCAAGTTGGTAATCAATTCCCTCTTTACGAGCAAAAGTCTTGGCTAGCTCATCAGTTCTATCATGCATTCGGAGACCAATAATCAACACGTCATAATATACTTTGGCTGATATGTTCATCAACATGGAAGTGCTTAAGTTTTTTCCTTTCATAATTTTCCTTCGTGGTTATACATTGTTTTCAACTCTACATTGTCATACTATTCATTACGTGTTAATTTTTTCATGAAGCCTGTGAGGTGCGGATAAAAGATAAACTTATAGCCAGTTTTTTTTATTTACTCTTTGTAATTCTTCATATAGAATATCGTAGAGTTATATAGAATAGGGTAGCAGCACAATGCTGAGTATACCTAAGCTTATCAATGAAAAAAAGGGATTTATATACACACACACACACACAAATATATATATATATATATATATATATATATATATATATATATATATATATATATATATATATATATATATATATCGTACCTAGTAGCCAGAACGCACTTCTCAGCCTACTATGCAAGGCCCGATTTGCCTAATAAGCCAAGTTTTCATGAATTAATTGTTTTTCATCTACCTAACCTACCTAACCTAACCTAACCTAACTTTTTCGGCTACCTAACCTAACCTAACCTATAAAGATAGGTTAGGTTAGGTTAGGTAGGGTTGGTTAGGTTCGGTCATATATCTACGTTAATTTTAGCTCCAATAAAAAAAATTGACCTCATACATAATGAAATGGGTAGCTTTATTATTTCATAAGAAAAAAATTAGAGAAAATATATTAATTCAGGAAAACTTGGCTTATTAGGCAAATCGGGCCTTGCATAGTAGGCCCTTGCATAGTATAAATGTGGTATTAATAGGGTATTAATTTCATCAACACAAGACAGAACAAGAGTATTAATAGGGTATTAATTTCATCAACACAAGATGAATAGGGTAATTAATAGGGTATTAATTTTCATCAACACATCAACACTTGTGTTGATGAAATTAATACCCTATTAATACTCTTGTTCTGTCTTGTGTTGATGAAATTAATACCCTATTAATACCACATTTTGTTCTGTCTTGTGTTAATGCCACATCACCCCTTCCACCTCACTCAAATGTAGATATAAAATCGGAGATACGTAAGTTCTATTCAGTTGTGTATTTGTGAACTAAAGTCTTTGAAAATGTAATAAGTTTTACGAAACGCGCCCGTGTCGCGTCAGACTAGAAATAAAAATGAATTTTGGAGAATTGATTTTTGATTTACCTCCAACAGTGAAGCGTAATGTACGAAAGATTGAGAAAATTCGTGTTAGAATTATTAATCTTACTTTTTCGGTCATATTTAATAATATATATATATATATATATATATATATATATATATATATATATATATATATATATATATATATATATATATATATATATATATATATATATATATATATATATATATATATATATGTCGCACCTAGTAGCCAGAACGCACTTCTCAGCCTACTATGCAAGGCCCGATTTGCCTAATAAGCCAAGTTTTCATAAATTAATGTTTTTTTCGACTACCTAACCTACCTAACCTAACCTAACCTAACTCTTTCGGCTACCTAACCTAACGTAACCTAAAAAGATAGGTTAGGTTAGGTTAGGTAGGGTTGGTTAGGTTCGGTCGGATATCTACGTTAATTTTAACTCCAATTAAAAAAATCGACCTCATACAGAATGAAATGGGTAGCTTTATCATTTCAAAAGAAAAAAAACAGAGAAAATGTATTAATTCAGGAAAACTTGGCTTATTAGGCAAATCGGGCCTTGCATAGTAGGCTGAGAAGTGCGTTCTGGCTACTAGGTACGACATATATATATATATATATATATATATATATATATATATATATATATATATATATATATATATATATATATATATATATATATCTATATATATATATGTCGTACCTAGTAGCCAGAACTCACTTTTTGGCCTACTATTCAAGGCCCGATTTGCCTAATAAGCCAAGTTTTCCTGAATTAATATATTTTTTCTAATTTTTTTCTTATGAAATGATAAAGCTACCCATTTCATTATGTATGAGGTCAATATTTTTTTATTGGAGTTAAAATTAACGTAGATATATGACCGAACCTAACCAACCCTACCTAATCTAACCTAACCTATCTTTATAGGTTAGGTTTAGTTAGGTAGCCGAAAAAGTTAGGTTAGGTTAGGTTAGGTAGGTTAGGTAGTCGAAAAACAATTAATTCATGAAAACTTGGCTTACTAGGCAAATTTGGCCTTGCATAGTAGGCTGAGAAGTGAATTCTGGCTACTAGGTACGACATATATATATATATATATATATATATATATATATATATATATATATATATATATATATATATATATATATATATATATATATATATATATATATATATGTCGTACCTAGTAGCCAGAACCACTTCTCAGCCTACTATGCAAGGCCTGATTTGCCTAATAAGCCAAGTTATAATATATATATATATATATATATATATATATATATATATATATATATATATAGTCGAAAAACAATTAATTCATGAAAACTTGGCTTATTAGGCAAATCAGGCCTTGCATAGTAGGCTGAGAAGTGGTTCTGGCTACTAGGTACGACATATATATATATATATATATATATATATATATATATATATATATATATATATATATATATATATATATATATATATATGTCGTACCTAATAGCCAGAACGCACTACTCACCCTACTATTCAAGGCCTGATTTGCCTAATAAGCCAAATTTTCATGAATTAATGTTTTTTCGTCTACCTAACCTACCTAACCTAACCTAACCTAGCTTTTTTTGGCTACCTAACCTAACCTTACCTATAAATATAGGTTAGGTTAGGTTAGGTAGGGTTGGTTAGGTTCGGTCATATATCTATGTTAATTTTAACTCCAATTAAAAACAATTGACCTCATACATAGAGAAAAGGGTTGCTTTATCATTTCATAAGAAAAAAATTATAGTAAATATATTAATTCAGGAAAACTTGGCTTATTAGGCAAATCGGGCCTTGAATAGTAGGCTGAGAAGTGAGTTCTGGCTACTAGGTACGACATATATATATATATATATATATATATATATATATATATATATATATATATATATATATATATATATATATATGTCGTACCTAGTAGCCAGAACGCACTTCTCAGCCTACTATGCAAGGCTCGATTTGCCTAATAAGCCAAGTTTTCATGAATTAATTGTTTTTCGACTACCTAACCTAACCTAACCTAACTTTTTCTGCCACCTAACCTAACCTAACCTATTAAGATAGGTTAGGTTAGGTAGGGTTGGTTAGGTTTGGTCATATATCTACGTTAATTTTAACTCCAATAAAAAAAAATTAACCTCATACATAATGAAATGGGTTGCTTTATCATTTCATAAGAAAAAAATTATAGTAAATATATTAATTCAGGAAAACTTGGCTTATTAGGCAAATTGGGCCTTGAATAGTAGGCTGAAAAGTGAGTTCTGGCTACTAGGTACGACATATATATATATATATATATATATATATATATATATATATATATATATATATATATATATATATATATATATATATATGTCGTACCTAGTAGCCAGAACTCACTTTTCAGCCTACAATGCAAGGCCCGATTTGCCTAATAAGCCAAGTTTTCATGAATTAATATATTTTCTCTATTTTTTTTCTTATGAAATGATAAAGCAACCCATTTCATTATGTAAGAGGTCAATTTTTTTTTATTGGAGTTAAAATTAACGTAGATATATGACCGAACCTAACCAACCTTACCTAACCTAACCTAACCTATCTTTATAGGTTAGGTTAGGTTAGGTACCAGAAAAAGTTAGGTTAGGTTAGGTTAGGTAGGTTAGGTAGTCGAAAAACAATTAATTCATGAAAACTTGGCCTATTACGCAAATCGGGCCTTGCATAGTAGGCAGAGAAGTGCGTTCTGGCTATTAGGTACGACATATATATATATATATATATATATATATATATATATATATATATATATATATATATATATATATATACAAAGCCAGTGTACAATTAAATTTTTTTCTTTATTATGCACCCCATACCCATCCCGTGGGCGGTGGTGTAAAGAATTACAGAGGCACATAATTGGTTCAGGAACTGAACCCTCTAGTTCGTTTAGCTAAGCAAATAACAATTTTGACGCTAGTTACGAAATTATTAGTGTTGTATATACATGTACACACTCTCATACATACATGGAAATTCCGGGCTGTGACGGGTTCAAAGACTACACAACAGGAACTATAACAATGGGTGGACCTAAGATAATAGTGGCAGTCATTTACAACCCTCCCCTAAATGACAGAAGACCTAGACAGGAGTTTGATAGGAACAACATGGCAACCATTAATATAATAAGAGAGAGCAGCTTCAGTTGCCTGCAGGAATGGCTCAAGACTCCTAATCATGAGCGATTTCAACCATGGAAAGATAGACTGTGAGAATGGGGACCCACATGGTGGTGCAGATACGTGGAGAGCTAAACTCTTGGAAGTGGAAACAAGGAATTTTCTGAGCCAGCATGTCAAGAAACCCACAAGAGTGAGAGGCAATGATGAACCAGCTAGACTCGACTTGATATTCACCCTGAATGAGTCAGAAAAAAGAGAAGTCAAAGTTGAAGCCCAAATAGGAATGAGTGACCACAGTGTACTTACCTTTGAGTACTTGGTGGAGGTAGGAATAACCTATCCAAGGATGGGATCAGAGGGAAAAAGACTGAATTACCGAAGAGGAAAATATGACGAGATGAGGAACTTCCTCAGGGGAATACCATGGGAAACAGAACTTAGAGACAAGAATGTACAGGTCATGATGGATTTTGTCACCCAGAAGTGCCAGGAAGCTGCAGACAGGTTTATCCCTGTCCAAAAATCAAATCAAATCAAATCAAATCAAATCAAATGTTTATTTAGGTAAGGTACATACATACAAGAGATTTTACAAAGAGTGATGGATTTATAGATAGAGCTAGTACATACAATGCCTAAAGCTACTATTACGCAAAGCGTTTCGAGCATGAAAAACTTAAATGACTAAAGCTTAATACTAATTGAGCATAAGGAATAAAATGAGTTGAGAACAAATAAAAAAAGAGTTAAAAAGGGGGGGGGGGAGAACATGGCTGAAAAAGCAGCACAAATACAATTCGGTCGACAAACAGCGTCATTTAAAAAAAAAAGACATTGGTTGACAACAGAGGGGTAAGGTAGGTTACAGGGAATTTATTAGGTAGTGCTTCGTTTTTATCTTAAACTGGTTGAGAGAGGTACAGTCTTTAACATGGTTGGGAAGGTCATTCCACATTCTGAGTCCCTTGATTTGTAGAGCACTTCTAGATTGATTAAGTCGTACTCTAGGAATATCAAAACTATTTATTTCTGGTGTGGTGCTCATGGGCTCTGTTACAACCTTCAATGAAGCTTTTGAGGTCAGGATTGGCATTACAGTTCAGCGTTTTATATATGTATAATACACATGAGAGAATGTGCAGTGACTTAATATCTAACATATTCAGAGATTTGAGTAGAGGTACCGAGTGATGTCTGGGGCCAGAGTTGGATATTGTCCTAATAGCAGCTTTGTGTTGAGTGATTAGAGAACGTAAATGATTTTGGGTAGTAGAACCCCAAGGAGTTCTAGGAGAAAAGGAGAAAAACGAAAAACAACAGAAAAACCCATGGTTCAACCAGGAATGCAAGGTAGCGAAGAAACTGAGTAAAAGAACATGGAGAAACTACAGAAATAACAGAACACCAGAGAGCAGGGAGAGATACCAGAGGGCCAGAAATGAGTATTTCAGAGTGAGGAGGGAAGCAGAGAGACAGTTTGAAAATGACATCGCGAGTAAAGCCAAGACCCAACCAAAGCTGCTCCACAGCCATATCAGGAGGAAAACAGCAGTGAAGGAACAAGTGATGAAGCTGCGAAAAGGGGATAACAGATACACAGAGAATGACAAGGAGGTGTGTGAAGAACTCAACAAGAGATTCCAGGAGGTCTTCACAATAGAACAATTACCCAACTATACCCAAACCTCTAAGAAGCAAGAGGAGATGTTACAAAAGTTAGAGAACCATTTTAACTTCCTACAACAGCAACACACTGCAACCCAAAACGAATCAGACCAACTTAAGCTCCTTGATTCTGTCATCATCTCATCACAGGATTTTCCCCATGAAACTGAGAGAGAAGACTGTACTGCCATCGTGATCCAGGAATTGCGTACTAAGTTGAATTATTCAATCGAAGCAAGTGACATTAAGTCAGCTTATAGAGTGGGTACCAAATCATCTGGTACAAATAACAGAAAGATTCGTGTGAAGTTAGATAGCTGCTCCCGCCAGTCAGACCTTATTACTGCTGCAGTCGCTAGGAAATCCAATGTTTATGTGAACGAATGTCTAACCAGATTCAGACAAAATCTCTTATTTAAACTACGTGGAATTTGCAAAAGATCCCCTGCTATTAAACATTGTTTTGTGCGCGATGGTAAAATATAGCTAGGAAGACTGACTGGAAAGACTTATGTCATAACCACTGAGGCATACCTCACTTCTTTCCTGGATGACTGTGGGATATCAGCTGAATAACCAGAACATAATTTGTAGTCTCACATACAACCAAAGTGTATTAAGCTCTGTCTTTCCTTTCCAACGATTTTTCAATTTTATTTTTATTTTTTGTTTGTCATCTTTGTTGTTGAAATTGCTTGTATCTGGAAAACCTTTCCGGATATCCTAAAAAAAGCGAGAGTAACCCCTGTACACAAATGTGGTGATCTCACAGATGTTAACAACTACAGACCTATATCAATCCTGCCTAACTTATCCAAATTTTTTGAAAAACTAATCTACAAGCAGCTTTACTCTTATCTAGCCAAATTCAATATACTTAGCTCCTGCCAATATGGCTTCAGACCCAAAAAAAGCACTAACGATGCACTTATTAGTATGATTAACTTGATTCATGCAGCTCTTGATAAAAATGAGTTCCCTGTTGGGTTATTTGTGGACCTGCGTAAGGCTTTTGACACTGTCAACCACCAAAACCTTCTTCTTAAATTACATCATTATGGAGTCAGAGGACACTCCCTGCAGTACCTCAAATCCTACCTTACTGACAGGCTCCAGTATGTTTCTGTGAATAATTCAATTTCTCCCACCCTACCCATCAACATTGGTGTTCCTCAGGGCAGCATACTTGGCCTTCTCTTTCTCATCTACATTAATGACCTTCCAAATGCCTGCCAACATCTCAAACCAATTCTATTTGCTGACGACACAACCTTCATTTACTCCAGTCCTGACCCCTTTACTCTAAATGCCACAGTAAATACTGAGCTAAATAAAGTCCATCTGTGGCTAACTGCCAACAAACTCACCCTTAACATTGACAAAACTTTCTATATTCTGTTTGGCAATAAATCCTCTAATCAAATAAATCTCAAAATAAACAATACCCAAATTTGTAACAAATTAGATGGAAAATTCCTTGGCATTCTCATTGACCACAAGCTGAATTTCCAGGGACACATTCTAAATATATCAAAAAAAGTTTCAAAAACTGTTGGCATTCTTTCTAAGATCAGATATTATGTACCCCGCCGTGCCCTGGTGACTCTCTATTACTCCCTCATCTATCCATATCTCAACTATGGTATTTGTGCTTGGGGTTCTACTACCCAAAATCATTTACGTCCTCTAATTACTCAACACAAAGCTGCTATTAGGACAATATCCAACTCTGGCCCAAGACATCACTCGGTACCCCTACTCAAATCTCTGAATATGTTAAATATTAAGTCACTGCACATTCTCTCATGTTTATTATACATATATAAAACGCTGAACTGTAATGCCAATCCTGAACTCAAAAGCTTCATTGAAGGTTGTAACAGAACCCATGAGCACCACACCAGAAATAAATACAGTTTTGATATTCCTAGAGTACGACTTAATCAAACTAGAAATGCTCTACAAATCAAGGGACCCAGAATGTGGAATGACCTTCCCAACCATGTTAAAGACTGTACCTCTCTCAACCAGTTTAAGATAAAAACGAAACACTACCTAATAAATTCCCTGTAACCTACCTTACCCCTCTATTGTCAACCCATGTCTGGTTTTTTTTAATCAACGCTGTTTGTCGACCTATTGTATTTGTGCTGCTTTTTCACCCATGTACCCCCCTTTTTTTATCTCTATTTTTATTTGTTCTCAACACATTTTATTCTTTATACTCAATTAGTATTAAGCTTTAGTCATTTAAGTTTTTCATGCCCGAAACGCTTTGCGTAATAGTGGCTTTAGGCATTGTATGTACTAGCCCTATCTATAAATCAATCATTCTTTGTAATTTCTCTTGTATGTATGTACCTTACCTAAATAAACATTTATTTATTTATTTATTTATTTGTGGATAAACCCACGCATGGGAAAGACTTCGGGAGTCAACCCTGAGGAAAAATCCGGAGTCGGAGTCCCTAAGGCAGAATGCAGCTGTTTACAGCTACATTCTGGCAACTCCTGCGACCACACTGGTGCCAAGCGTATCGGCGCCTGCCCTTCCCTTGGACTACATCGGTGGCGTGGAGAGGGTGGATCTGCTGCATGGGTAACAGCTGATCCTCCATAATTACTGCCCAGACCTGTGCCCTGGAGAGGACACTCCAGCATCTCCTTGGCGATGGCTCAACACGGGAAGTGACAGTCACCGGTGATAAGCCTTCTGGGAGAAATCATCCGATTTCATAGGACATCTGTCGCCCGCCTCAAGCTGGGCAGCCCCCAGCCAATAAGGTGCTGTCCCGCCACGGTCCACCTGCTCCACTGGGTGCGTGAGGCTTAGGGCCACAATCCAATAAGCGGATCGTCAACCCATGCACCAGGCAAAAGAAAACAAACACAGATCTACCCAGCTCTCAAACTGGGCACATGGAATGTAAGGGCCATGACACCGGGTCTCTCGGAAGATCTACTGGAAGTGAACGATGCCCGCAAGACATCTGTGATCAACAATGAACTACGCAGGCTCCAGATGGACATAGTCGCCTTGCAGGAGACACGTCTGCCCGCGACCAGCAGCATACGGGAGAAGAATTTTACCTTCTTCTGGCAGGGCAAACCACCAGAAGAGGTAAGGGAGCATGGCGTTGGCTTTGCCATCAGGAACAGGTTGGTAGGGTCCATAGTACCGGCCACGGAGGGGTCTGCAAGGATCATCAAACTTCAGCTTCATTCAGCAGCAGGAATGGCCAGCCTCATCAACGTCTATGCACCAAAACTTATTTCCTCTACCGAAGCGAAGGGCGAGTTCTATGATGACCTCGGCCTAACTCTCAGAGACACACCTCAACAAGAGCCAGTCTTCTTCCTGGGAGACTTTAATGCAAGAGTTGGTTCTGATCACAGCTCTTGGCCTTCCTACTTGGACCAGTTTGGGAAGATGCATGAGAGTGGGCAGCGCCTCGTGGAGTTCTGGTGTCGTCATGATCTCTGCATCATCATCTCCTTCTTCGACACCAAGCCCCAGCATAAGGTTTCCTGGAGACACCCAGGTCTAAGTATTGGCACCAACTCTACTTGGTGCTTACGGGGCAAAGCAATCTGAGAAGCGTCAACCTGACCCGCAGCTTCCAGAGCGCAGATTGTGACACCGACCACTCTCTCTTCATTTGCAGAGTAAAGTTCCAGCCCCGGAAAATCCACAGAGCAAAGAAGGAGGGAAGGCCACGCATTAACGTAAACAAGACCCGTGACCTTCACAAGGTTGAGGAAATTACTACCCTACAACCAAGACTTCCTCAGCTACACACAAACACCACACTGGAGACGAGGATGAACTGGGAACGCAGGTATTTGTTCAGCTTAAAACACAAGGAAGAACATGCGGTCTCGCCCCCGGAGGAGGAAGGAAGTCGTGCTGTCTGTGAGCACCATACCTGATGCTGTGTGCTAACCAATGCTGTGTGCTAACTGATGCTGTGTGCTAACCAATGCTGTGTGCTAACCAATGCTATGTGCTAACCAATGCTATGTGCAAACCAAGCTGTGCTGACTGAAGCCGTGTACTAAGGAATCTGCGATCCATGTGTGCCGATGCTGTGTACGAAACGACGCTTTGATGCTGTGTACAAAACCCGATGTTTCGTGTACAAAACGACGCTTCGTGCTACAAATTTCATCATACTGTGAACTCTGCTGTGTTGACAGTGCTGAAAACTCATCAAACAACAACATTGCTGCCAACTGCTGTACCAACTGCTGTACCAACTGCTGACAACTGCTGTACCAACTGCTGACAACTGCTGACAACTGCTGACAACTGCGGCCAACTGCTGTACCAACTGCTGACAACTGCTGTACCAACTGCTGACAACTGCTGTACCAACTGCTGCCAACTGCTGTACCAACTGCTGCCAACTGCTGTACCAACTGCTGTAAAAACTGCTGTACCAACTGCTGACAACTGCTGTACCAACTGCTGTACCAACTGCTGGATCCAACTGCTGACAACTTTTGTACCAACTGCTGCCAACTGCTGTACCAACTGCTGACAACTGCTGTACCAACTGCTGCCAACTGCTGTACCAACTGCTGCCAACTGCTGTACCAACTGCTGCCAACTGCTGCACCAACTGCTGTACATACTGCTGTACCAACTGCTGTACCAACTGCTGACAACTGCTGAACCAACTGCTGTACCAACTGCTGCCAACTGCTGTACCAACTGCTGCCAACTGCTGTACCAACTGCTGTACCAACTGCTGCCAACTGCTGTACCAACTGCTGCCAACTGCTGTACCAACTGCTGCCAACTGCTGTACCAACTGCTGTACCAACTGCTGCCAACTGCTGCCAACTGCTGTACCAACTGCTGCCAACTGCTGCCAACTGCTGCCAACTGCTGTACCAACTGCTGCCAACTGCTGCCAACTGCTGTACCAACTGCTGCCAACTGCTGTACCAACTGCTGCCAACTGCTGTACCAACTGCTGCCAACTGCTGCCAACTGCTGCCAACTGCTGCCAACTGCTGTACCAACTGCTGCCAACTGCTGCCAACTGCTGTACCAACTGCTGCCAACTGCTGTACCAACTGCTGCCAACTGCTGTACCAACTGCTGCCAACTGCTGTACCAACTGCTGTACCAACTGCTGCCAACTGCTGCCAACTGCTGCCAACTGCTGTACCAACTGCTGTACCAACTGCTGCCAACTGCTGCCAACTGCTGTACCAACTGCTGCCAACTGCTGTACCAACTGCTGACAACTGCTGCCAACTGCTGTACCAACTGCTGCCAACTGCTGTACCAACTGCTGTACCAACTGCTGTACCAACTACTGTACCAACTGCTGTACCAACTGCTGTACCAACTGCTGCCAACTGCTGTACCAACTGCTGACAACTGCTGTACCAACTGCTGACAACTGCTGTACCAACTGCTGTACCAACTGCTGCCAACTGCTGTACCAACTGCTGTACCAACTGCTGCCAACTGCTGTACCAACTGCTGCCAACTGCTGTACCAACTGCTGTACCAACTGCTGACAACTGCTGTACCAACTGCTGTACCAACTGCTGTACCAACTGCTGACAACTGCTGTACCAACTGCTGTACCAACTGCTGACAACTGCTGACAACTGCTGTACCAACTGCTGTACCAACTGCTGCCAACTGCTGTACCAACTGCTGTACCAACTGCTGACAACTGCTGTACCAACTGCTATACCAACTGCTGTACCAACTGCTGACAACTGCTGTACCAACTGCTGTACCAACTGCTGTACCAACTGCTGACAACTGCTGTACCAACTGCTGACAACTGCTGCCAACTGCTGTACCAACTGCTGTACTAACTGCTGTGCCAACTGCGGTACCAACTGCTGACAACTGCTGTACCAACTGCTGCCAACTGCTGTACCAACTGCTGCCAACTGCTGTACCAACTGCTGCTAACTGCTGTACCAACTGCTGCCAACTGCCGGCAACTGCTTTACCAACTGCTGTACCAACTGCTGACAACTGCTGTACCAACTGCTGTACCAACTGCTGCCAACTGCTGCCAACTGCTGTACCAACTGCTGACAACTGCTGTACCAACTGCTGCCAACTGCAGTACCAACTGCTGACAACTGCTGTACCAACTGCTGCCAACTGCTGTACCAACTGCTGCCAACTGCTGTACCAACTGCTGACAACTGCTGCCAACTGCCGGCAACTGCTGTACCAATTGCTGTATCAACTGCTGCCAACTGCTGCCAACTGCTGTACCAACTGCTGACAACTGCTGTACCAACTGCTGACAACTGCTGCGAACTGCTGTACCAACTGCTGTACCAACTGATGTGCCAACTGCTGTACCAACTGCTGACAACTGCTGTACCAACTGCTGCCAACTGCTGTACCAACTGCTGCCAACTGCTGTACCAACTGCTGCCAACTGCTGTACCAACTGCTGACAACTGCTGTACCAACTGCTGCCAACTGCTGTACCAACTGCTGCCAACTGCTGTACCAACTGCTGACAACAGCTGTACCAACTGCTGCCAACTGCTGTACCAACTGCTGTACCAACTACTAACAACTGCTGTGCCAACTGCTGACAACTGCTGTGCTGCTGTGAGTAGGAACAACACATGTACACAAGGGCTAGGTAAGAAGTCAGTTGCTGCTGTATTGTGCACTGCTGTGAACTTTTGCATTAAAATGCTTGTGTGCTTTGCAAAATTAAAGTAATTACAGTGAATTCTTAACTAACATATACAGTGCAGTAAGTGTTTAATATTCTGATTAACATTTTAAGTGATAAGTTTACATTTATTCAGTAAAAATGGCAAATATACCTCAGTTTCCTGCATTTGATTCTGACTGTGACCAGACAAACCTGTCACAGAGGTGGGTCAAATGGCTTAAAAGGTTTGAAAATATGTTGATAGTTTCTGACATCAAAAGTGCTGAAAGAAAGCGTCCCTTTCTACTTCATTATGCAGGTGATAGAGTTTGTGACATCTTTGACACACTGAAAGACACTGATGGTGCCAAAGATTATGACATTGCCAAAGCCAAATTAACAGAACATTTCAAACCAAGACAAAATACTGCAATGGAAATTATGCATTTCAGGAGAGCCAAACAACTCTATAATGAAACCGTTGATCAATACCACACACGTCTGCAGGGTTTAGCAGCCAATTGTGAGTTTGCTGATGTTGACAAAGAAATCAAACAGCAAATAATTGAAACATGCACATCTACACGTCTCTGTCGAAGAGCTCTAGAACTTGTTGATGATGAAAGTTTTCTTACCAAGATACTGGATATGGCTCGTCGAATGGAAGATGCTGCACGTGATGCTCGTGTCATGGAGTGCAGTGCCAATAACGGTTCTTCCACTGTTACTAACAGTGATGAGGTACGTAAGGTTCAGGGAGGACACCATGATCAAAGAAGATATCATGGCAAACCTAACAGTAAATTGCGCCGAGAGCCACATCACAACTGGAGTCATGGAACAAGACTCAAGCAGTCACAACGATTCACATCAGAGGGTGTCAACAATAAATGTTACAATTGTGGAGGAGACTACCCACACCAAGGTAATGTTTGTCCTGCTCAAGGTAAGAAGTGCTATGAGTGTGGAAAACTAGGTCATTTTGGTGCTATGTGTCGTTCCGCACTAAAGAAACCACAGTCAATGAATAAAAGCACTGTACGAGGATCAGGTCATAGGGGTTGAGGTGGTAAACACAATATTGCACCTCATATCCAGAATGTTAATAATGTACAAGACAACATTTCATTACAACCAGTCTCAGATGACAGTGAATGTGATTATACTTATGGAGTACAAGCAATCACAGAATGGAATGATTTTCCAAACAACTCAGAGACATTGCTGGTATTTGTCTCAAAGTTCTCATTGACACTGGGTCAAACATTGACACCATTGCTGAGTGCCACTATGAGAAATTTAAAAAGCAGTTCCCAAAGCTTGAAAACTATAATGGCAAAGCCCCTGCCTGTGCTTCAAAGGTAGCCTTGCCAGTGATTGGAACTTTCACTGCATATATCAAGTCAAAGAGTGCAATGCTCATTACTACATTCCATGTTGTTAGGAATGCAAAGGAGTCTCTACTCAGTTACAAGACTTCAACCAAATTGGGGCTACTTCAGCTTTCTAATGCTGTAGCAGTGGAATCTGCAAACAATGTTGATGGTATTGTTGCTGAATTTTCTGAACGATTTAAATCCATAGGTTGTTATACTGATAGCAAAGTACATCTGCATATCAACCCAGATGTAATTCCAGTTGCCCAACCACATCGCCGACAACCATTCCATACTCGCAACAAAGTCGATGCCGAACTGGATAGGCTGATCGAACTAGATATCATTGAACCAGTAACAGGCCCAACACCATGGGTAAGCCCAATTGTCACTCCACCAGAGCCGAAGAATCCAGATGAGATACGCATTTGTGTGGACATGCGTGTTCCCAACAAGGCAATAATGCGTGAACGCTGTGGTGTTTGTGTGTTACTGAGGAAGTCTTGATTGTAGGGTTGATATAAAGTCATTGCTTAGTTACTGACTTTACTACGTATATACACAATTACATGACTAGTAGCTACCAAGCTTGGCGGGCGTCCTGTACGCTCTGTTTACCTTCTCTCCCTGGCGTCTGCTCCGCCACACATAGAAAACTGATGGTACCATTTTCTGTGAACATGACATCCCTCCTTTTCTTTAAAAAGAATGAATACAGGATGCCTACCATGCTTGTAGCACAAAGCAAAGTTATTGACACAAAGCAAGTTATTAACATATCAAGAGATATTGCATACCTTTAACATTAAATAAGCACACAAAGAATTTAAACAACTTAATCTTTTCCACAAAGGATTTCAATGTTAAAAATACATATGCAATGTTAAACAAACATGAAAGAAACTGTAATACAAAGTTACAAAATATTGAATGAGATATCTGCATTATTCAAACAATATTAAATTTAGTTTACCATAATAAGTAAACACTTTTCATTACATAGGAACACAATTAATCATCAAATCGTGTAGGGCGTTTAACATGACGTTTAGGACGAGAGTCCTTAAATACAATAATATCCCTTGATGAATTGTTTATTGAGTTATAACTCATTTTTTCTTTTTCTTTTGCACGACTTTGCACTTCATCATTTTCTACACTAGTTGGAATCACTTTGAAATAGGCCATATTACGTGTTATACTATGATCTCTATTACTAGCTGTTACCATAGTTCCTTTTACACTAATCACTTTATATGGTTTTGTATCATACGGCATATCTAGCTTTCCCTCTTTTTTCTTTTTAACGAGAACAGTATCTCCAACCTTTATGAATTGTTTCTTTGCACGTTGATCATGAGCAATTCTCATTTTGCCCTTGGCTAGTGCATCCTACTGAGCGAGACGTTTATCCGTTACCTCGGCTGGCATGACGGGTAGTGCGATTCTCATAGGACGTCCAAATAAAAGTTCACCAGGTGACTTGCCCAGTGTTCCATGTGGTGTTGCATGGTAGTTCCTGAGAAAAGCATACATAGCTTGTTTCCAGGATCGTCCTTCGGCATGAGCACAGCGTACCGCTTTCATGAGAGGTTGCATGAATCTCTCAACTTCTCCATTTGCTTGAGGATGTAGTGGCATCACACGGTGGTGTTTAAATCCAATATGCTCAGCAAAGTTGACGAAGTCTTGTCCATTGAATGGCGGTCCATTGTCAGTCTTGACAACTTCAGGAATGCTAAAGTTTGAAAAGATCTTGTCGAGTTTCGGGATGACGGCCTTTGCAGACGTGGAAGTGATGATTTCTACTTCTGGATAACGTGAGTGATCATCAATGACTACCATCAAGTACTCTCCAGTTGGTAGCGGTCCGCAGAAGTCCATCGATACTTCCGTCCATGGTGCAGCAGGTAGTGGTGAAGGTTGTAGAGGTGTTGGTCTTGAAGTATCCACTGCAGCTTGGCAAGGGACACAGGCATCATGCATATCCTTTGCTTGACGATCAATGCCAGGAAACCACACCTTTTTTCTTAGCAGCTGTTTGGTCCTAACAAGACCTTGGTGTCCTTGATGTGCAAGCTTCAGAGCACGTTGCTGGAGAACAGCTGGAATAACGATACGAGTACCTCGCAGCACAGTGTCGCGTTGTTGCGGAACACTTAATTCTGTCTGGATGCGTTCAAGTGCTTTGAATGCATCTTGGTCAACTCCTGAGGGTGGGATGCTTGGAAACTTTTTCTTAGTCAATGCATCCACTGTTGCTTGCAGAGTTGGGTCCTCTAGGGTTGCAGTACGGATTTCATCAAGAGTGAGAGCCTTAGGGACTGCATCACAGGTTACAGAGTGTACATATTCCTCGGCAACTTGCTGATGCTTGGTGATGGTGAGACTGTTGGCAGGATGTCGACTGATGTAATCAGCGGGACTGCCTGCACCCGGCTTGTATTTCACCATAAAGTTGTATGGTTGCAGACGAAGAGCCCATCTCTCAATGCGAGCTGGTGGTTTGGACTTTGGATTATTGAAGATGGTCTCCAACGGTTTGTGGTCAGTGACTCTCGTGGTGAAGGGCGCACCAAGCAGATACACATTGAAGTGTTCACAGCCCCATACAAGAGCAAGAGCTTCCTTCTCTGACTGTATCGTTGCTCAACATCTGTGAGAGAACGGCTGGCGTAGGCAATTACTACTCTGGAATCTGGTTGACCAGGTTTGTGTTGGGCTAAAACAGCACCTAAACCAACAGGACTAGCATCCACTGTTAACTCAGTGTCTATTGATGGATCAAAGTATGCAGCAGTCACATTCTCTACTAGTGCATCTTTCACAGCATCAAATGCATTTTGCTCGATATCGCTCCAGTACCATGATGCATTTTTCTTCAGGAGCTCACGTAGAGGCTTCGTGATGGTAGCAAAATCTGGAATGAAGCGAGAACAGTAGTTTGCCATTCCCAGAAAACTATGTACTTCAATGGACGTTGAAGGAGGTGCAGCATTCTTGATATCTGCAACTTTCTTAGGATCTGGAGACAGACCTTTGTCACTAAGTACATGTCCAAAGAATTCAATTTTATGTTGATTGAACTCACACTTTGCTCGGCTTAGCGTCAAATTCTTTTCTCGTAAGCGTTGCAATGTTGCACGAAGAGCTTTGTCGTGTTCAGCTTGGGTACGGCCATAAACAATGATGTCATCAGACATGTTGTCAGCATTAGGTATATCTTGCAATACCTGGCTGATGATGTGCTGGAATACCTCGGCAGCACTGTTAATACCAAAACTCAGGCGCTTGTACCTATACAGACCTCGATGTGTCGTAAACGTTGTGATGAAGCGACTCTCATCATCAAGTTCAAGCTGATGATATCCCTTGTTTAAATCTAACTTGCTGAATACAGTTGCACCATTCAAGCGGTAGATCATATCATCTACAGTGGGTGTAGGATAGCGTTCACGCATTATTGCCTTGTTGGGAACACACATGTCCACACAAATGCGTATCTCATCTGGATTCTTCGGCTTTGGTGGAGTGACAACTGGGCTTACCCATGGTGTTGGGCCTGTTGCTGGTTCAATGATATCTAGTTCCATCAGCCTATCCAGTTCGGCATCGACTTTCTTGAGAGTATGGAATGGCTGTCGGCGATGTGGTTGGGCAACTGGAATTACATCTGGGTTGATATGCAGATGTATTTTGCTATCAGTATAACAACCTATGGATTTAAATCGATCAGAAAATTCAGCAACAATAGCATCAACATTGTTTGCAGATTCCACTGCTACAGCATTAGAAAGCTGAAGTAGCCCCAATTTGGTTGAAGTCTTGTAACTGAGTAAAGACTCCTTTGCATTCCTAACAACATGGAATGTTGTAGTGAGCATTGCACTCTTTGACTTTATCTCTGCAGTGAAAGTTGCAATCACTGGCAAGCCTACCTTTGAAGCATAGGCAGTGGCTTTGCCATTATAGTTCTCAAGCTCTGGGAACTGTTTTTTAAATTTCTCATAGTGGCACTCAGCAATGGTGTCAATGTTTGATCCAGTGTCAATGTGAACTTTGAGACAAATACCAGCAATATATACACATGTCTCTGGGTTGTTTGGAAGATCATTCCATTCTGTGATTGATTGTACTCCATAAGTATAATCACATTCATTGTCATCTGAGACTGGTTGTGATGACATGTTGTCTTGTACGTTATTAACATTTTGGATATGAGGTGCAATATTGTGTTTGCCACCTCGACCCCTCTGACCTGATCCTCGTACAGTGCTTTTATGCACTGACTGTGGTTTCTTTAGTGCGGAACGACACAGCACCAAAATGACCTAGTTTTCCACACTCATAGCACTTCTTACCTTGAGCAGGACAAACATTATCTTGGTGTGGGTAGTCTCCTCCACAATTGTAACATTTATTGTTGACACCCTCTGATGTCGGTCGTTGTGATTGCTTGAGTCTTGTTCCATGACCCCATTTGTGATGTGGTTCTCGGCTCAATTTGCTGTTAGGTTTGCCATGATATCTTCTTTGATCATGGTGTCCTCCCTGAACCTTACGTACCTCATCACTGTTAGTGACAGTGGCAGAACCGTTGTTGGCACTGCACTCCATGACACAAGCATCACGTGCAGCATCTTCCATTCGACGAGCCATATCCAATATCATGGTAAGAGAACTTTCATCATCAGCAAGTTCTAGAGCTCTTCGACGAAGACGTGTAGATGTGCATGTTTCAATTATTTGCTGTTTGATTTCTTTGTCTACATCAGCAAACTCACAATGGGCTGCTATACCCTGCAGACGTGTGTCGTATTGATCTACAGTTTCATTAGAGAGTTGTCTGGCTCTCCTGAAATGCATAATTTCCATTGCAGTGTTTTGCCTTGGTTTGAAATGTTCAGTTAATTTGGCTTTGGCAGTGTCATAATCTTTGGCACCACCAGTGTCTTTCAGTGTATCAAAGATGTCACAAACTCTATCACCTGCATAATGAAGTAGAAAGGCTCGCTTTCTTTCAGCACTTTTGATGTCAGAAACTATCAACAAATTTTCAAACCTTTTAAGCCATTTGGTCCACCTCTGTGACAGATTTGTCTGGTCACAGTCAGGATCAAATGCAGAAAACTGAGGTATATTTGCCATTTTTACTGTATAAATGTAAACTTATCACTTAAATGTTCCTCAGAATAATAAACACTTACTGCACTGTATATGTTAGTTAAGAATTCACTGTAATTACTTTAATTTTGCAAAGCACACAAGCATTTTAATGCAAAAGTTCACAGCAGAGCACAATACAGCAGCAACTGACTTCTTACCAAGCCCTTGTGTACATGTGTTGTTCCTACTCACAGCAACACAGCAGTTGTCAGCAGTTGGCACAGCAGTTGTTAGTAGTTGGTACAGCAGTTGGCAGCAGTTGGTGCAGCAGTTGGTACAGCAGTTGGCAGCAGTTGGTACAGTAGTCAGTTCACAGCGTGAAGAATTGTAGCACAGAGCGCGTTTCGTATACAAAACATCGGGTTTTGTATACAGCATCAAAGCGTTGTTTCGTACACAGCGTCGGCAGACTCCTCAGTACACAGCTTCAGTCAGCACAGCTTGGGTAGCACACAGCATTGGTTAGCACACAGCATTGGTTAGCACGCAGCATTGGTTAGCACGCAGCATCGGGTATGGTGCTCACAGACAGCACAACTTCCCTCCTTCTCCGGGCGTGAGACAGCATGCTTCTCCCTTGTGTTTTAAGCTGAACAAATACCTGCGTTCACAGTTCATCCTCGTCGCCAATGTGGTGTTGTGTGTTACTGAGGAAGTCTTGGTTGTAGGGTTGATATAAAGCCATTGCTTGGTTATTGACTTTAATACTTAAACTGATACATGACTAGTAGCTACCAAGCTTGGTGGGCGCCCTGTACGCTCTTTGTTTACCTTTTTCTTGGCGTTTGAGCCACAACACATATAAACGGATGGTACCGTTTTCTATGAACATGACAGGGCCCAACCACTTGGATGGTCGGGGATTGAACACCGACCTGCATAAAAGCAAGACCGTTGCTCTACTGTCCACTGTATATGTATCAACCACTGAAGATACATATCTACACTGTATATGTATCTACTGGCACCCTGGAGATCGTTCATGAATTATGTGTATTAGAATAGCCAAACTGTGTGAAGGAAAAGTGGACTCATTCGTATGACCTGTATGGGACTGTGGTTAATGGAGTTAATGGAGGTATGGGTATGGGTATGGGATTGTAAGGTTAATGGAGCAGGGGTTTAATTGGGAATGTTGAAAAATAGAATATTAGGGGCGATGACGCAACTGAGGTGCAGTGGTCGTACAGTGTGTGAGGGAGCATGTACAGTGGTCGTACTGTGTGTGGGGGAGCATGTGCAGGAGTCGTACTGTGTGGGGGGAGCATGCATAGTGGTCGTACTGTGTTAGGGGAAGTGTATGCAATGGTCGTACTGTGTGTATGGAGAAGAGTGTGCAGTGCATAATATGTGTAGTGGGGAATGTGCAGTGGTCGTACTGTGTGTGTGGAGCAATAACCTCATACTCTGGTTATTGATCCTATTCGGTACTTTGAACTTAATAAACTACTAGGTGTCACACAGGTAGTTCAACCCCTACAATAAAATTAACTTAGACCCTTGTTACATTGTTCTGATGGACAGTAATGGACCATGCTCACAGTGGCCTATAGGTAGTATAGTTTCTGTTCATCCATGCACCATGCTGGGTTGCGCCTCAGCTCTGGTACCTTTCGTTCGACTCCCGCCCTCAGCGTGTATGTTGAGGGCAGGAGTCGAACAAGATAGGAAACACTGGTTTCCTATCGCTCGACGACCGCCGTGATCGCAACTGTCTTCGCTATCTGGCGCGGTCCTTGCAACATCCTTCCTCTCGCCTCTGTCGTGCTTTGACTTTAACCCCTCCTGTAGTTCCTGTTCCTCTTCACCACTTTCCTCTTTCTGTCTGGCTTTCTCGCTTACAGGTCTCTATTTCCATTCGTCTTTCTCATATTTCTCCTCGTATCGTTCTTTCCTTGCCCCCATGGAGGGTACCCCTTCCGAAGTTTTGTACATCCCTGACTCGCATTACTAAAGCTTTTACTCCTCCTACGGTTCTGAAAGCCCTTTTTCTTGAGCACTTTTCTTCACACTCCCGCTCCGTTTCCATCTTCACCGATGGGTCTCAGTCTGCGGACGGTGTGGGCTACTCTGTTGTTTTTCCTGACCACTCTTATATGTGTCGCCTTCCTTCGGAGACTAGCATCTTCACAGCGGAACTTTATGCTATGCTCCATGCTCTCCGTCTTCTGCTTTCTCATTGTCAATCCTCTTTTGTGATTGTCGTTGACTCTCGTAGTGCCCTCATGGCTCTCGGGTCCTTTAATCCTGTCCATCCCATTGTTGTCGAGATTCAACATTGGATGTTTCTTATCTCTAGTAAATTTTAATCCGTGGAGTTTTGCTGGGTTCCCAGCCATGTTGGTGTTTCTTTAAATGAGCCTGCGGATGCTGCTGCTAGGGAGGCTATCCGCTCTTGTCCCATTTCCCTTAAAGGTATTCCCTTTTCCGACTTTTATCCGGTTATTCATTCCTCTATCCTTGCCCGTTGGCAGGGTTATTGGTCTTTTGTTGTTTGTAACAAACTGCGTACTCTTAAGCGTTGTGTGTCCCCGTGGCCTTCCTCCTGCTACCGTAACTGGCGGTGGGACACGGCTGTAGCACGGTTGCATCTTGGCCATACTCGCTTAACTCACGGTCACTTAATGGAGTGCCGCTCAGCTCCTTATCACTTTCGCACAGGAACGACACAGCATTGCGTTGTTTTTTTTAGTTGAAGCATTCCCGGTAACGACGCAGCATTGCGTCGTTTTCGGAGGCAAATTGACGGCGGCTTCGGGAGGGGTGCTCAGCGGTTTTGGATATTATATGCATATACTCTTGTTGGGAAGTTCATTGCGAATACATTGATACCAAAATGAAAGACCTAGGACCAGAATTGAGGCAACAAAGTTGAAAATAGTATACCCATTTTATTAGCGCTCACTGGGATTATGCTCCGTCACTTTCTGTCTGCTGTGGGTGGTACGCCTGGCTTTTGGACTTTATATTTGCATATACTCCTGTAGGGAATCTATTGCGAGCACAATGTTACCAAAATGGAAGACCTAGGACGAGAATTGAGATGATCAAAGTGAAGAGTGTACACATTTTATTGCTCCCATGCGCTCCCGGGTAACACACACTCACTTTCTCTGTTTGTTGTGGATGGTACGCCTGACTTTTGGACTTTATATGTCTTTAGTCGTGTAGAGAATTCTATTGCGAACACAATGATACCAAATTGAAAAACCTAGGACGAGAAATGGGATGACAAAGCAGAAACGAGTATACACTTTTCAGTATTGAATTGAAATTGAAATAAGTTTATTGAGGTAAAATACACACAAAGGGATGAGGTAGCTCAAGCTATTCTCACCCCATTCAGTACAACGTGTTAATATATACATAGACACACATCACAAATAAACACATTACCAAACATTCTGAGAGGTAAACATATACATTTCCTCCCTCACAAGTAGTATGTTATCAGACGTACACACAAATACTTTTATGACCTAGGTATACTGTATAGACAATTTGCAAGACACCTGCAGATAATTCAACAAAATATTACAATCTTGGTGCAAAATTCTTATATCTCTCAAGAATATCATCAACCTTTCCGTTGTGACACATCCAGGCTATTTGTTCAGGAACAGTCCTTATCTCAGTGTTTCTATATACATTAATCAACGGACAATCAAGAATATAATGGGCAAGGGTGTGAGACCTTAACATACCACATAGTTTACACTTCGTGTCATTACCATGAACATCTATCCCATATTCCCAGTAATATTTGTACCCAAGCCTGAGCCGCATGTACACAGAGTCACTCCAAGCATTTCTCCTTTTACCATAAGTGAAATGGGTGTTTTGACTCACATACATGTAGTGTTGCATGGTTTGACTTCTCTCATACATTATCTCTCTCCTCTCCACTCCCGCCTGTGCCTGAATATTTCTGATTTTGCTTCTTATTTGTCTCATTGTGAATTCACATTCAATGTCAACTTGTGGTTTTGCCCGAAACGCATTGTGTAATAGTGGCTTTAGGCATTGTATGTACTAGCTCTATCTATATATCAATCCATTAATGTAACATCACTTGTATGTATATACCTTACCTGAATAAACATCTGAATCTGAATCTCATCTGTTTTAATGTGGCACGTTTGACCAAGTCATCCGCCACCTCGTTGAGCACTATTCCAACATTACCTCGCTCTCTAATGTAATGAGAGGCGCCTTGGGATGGGGCAATGTTCTCTTTCCGGGCCACATTCATCTGGTCCGCGGGTGGAGCGTGCTGCGGTTTTTGACTTCAAATGCCTATGCTTATGTTGGGAATTCTATTGTGAACACAATGATACCAAAATGAAAGCCCTAGGACGGGAATTGAGGTGACAAACGAGAAAAGGAGTGTACACATTTTATCGCTCTTATGCTCTCCCGGGTAACACGCACTCACTTTCTCTGTTTGTTGTGGGTGGTACGCCGGGTTTTTGGAGTTTATATGTCTTTAGTCGTCAAGAGAATTCTATTGCGATCACAATGATACCAAATTGAAAAACCTAGGACGAGAATTGAGGTGACAAAGTTAAAGAGAGTATACACTTTTCAAATTACCGCGCGCTCCCGTGAAACGCTAGGCCCACTTGGCTGAGTTGAGGGCTGGCGGGCTGGGGCCGCCAAAGTGATTCATTGTCCAAATTGCGTTGTCCCGCTTACCGTTGTGCATATCCTTGTTGAATGTCCTGCCTTCCAGGACGAGCGTGTGTCTTGCTTTCCGACCGCCCCTCGCAGTCACTTGTCCCTCGATAGAAATCGTGGTGAATCGGATACTTTTGATATCGTTCGCCTCATGCGTTTCTGTTCTCATATTGGCATCCTTGGTGGTATTTAGTGCCCTCTGATTATTCCGCACATTTGATGGTGCTACATAGCCTTCCTGGTTTGGTGTCTTCTTTTTAATAATTACTTACTTCTGTTCATCCAGACAACCAGAGTATCTTGAGAATAGTAAAAGTAAAGTCCTGAGGCACCACTACTCTCAAAATCTTATAGAACTAGTTCCTTTGGAACTAAGAGGAAAAGAAGTTGCCCTAAGACTTTCAACTCCTGCAACTGCATTTATTGAACGGAATCTTGAGTTATCAAATAGGTCCCTTAAAAGTGTCATTGGACGAGAACTCCTGGATGAGTTTGAGGAAAGTAGAACAGTGCAAACTAGAACTAGCAGGTCCATTGTTCATCACAATGAAATGTGTGAAGTAAAAAATGTGTATGGGGCAAGTAACTAAGTCAGTAGACTAACAGATGTTGTCACAGCTCGTATAAGACTTGGCTACAAGTATCTCTGGCAGTTCGGCTTGTATAGCGATCTAGATGAAGTAAAGTGTAAAGTGTGTGGACAAAGACAGTGACACACACTCGAACACTATATCGTAGATTGTAGTAAAATTGAGCTATTTAGAGATAAGTCTAAGCCTACTCTGTATGATATGGCAACCTATCTTATTACCATGGATAAATTACTGAAATCCTTGCACTGTATCCACATTTCGCTTCCAGTAGATGAACGACATATGAAATTCAGAAACAAGTAGTGTACTGTGAGGACTAATAATAAACAGAAGCTCCCTATGACTCTGTAATATCGCCATTGGTCAAACTATTATGCATTAGCGATAAGACCTACCATTAATGTATGATGACTTATTGTAAATATATAGCTCTTGAAATAGCGCTTTCAGTGTAACTAGCTGACATTGTAACTATAAGGTGTGAAGGATAGACGAAATTGATTATGTAATAATCTAAGATGAGGTCTGATAAAGACCTTTTGTGCCCTCTGTAATGCTTTTGCGCTACCGCTCACAAGATGAGTATGGGGTGCACAATAAAGTAGCCGCCTTCGGCGGCAACAATACGAAAATCAAATGTTCAGAAAGGACTCCCACACAACAATTCAAGTTAAAATTAAAACAGTATTATAATTCTGAAGGAGAGGAATGAAGTGTTCAGTAGTCCAAATAATTGGACTTCGACCAGTGTTCCCCTCCCCCCCCCCTCCCCCGAATTATGTCGGAAATCCGACACTAACATATTAACATTGGTGAGTCATAAAATGATTACAGAGAATGAAAGTTCCGTGGCGTCATCAAAATATATTTAAGACTCATCACTTATCTTTAAACTACCAGTCTACACATTAGAATTAATAAAAAAGTTTTCTCTATGATTGGATCTAATATAATTATCAATGAGACTAAAGTCTACCTCCCTAAGACAATACATCAAAAAATAGAACCATATTTTTGGGAGACGCCGCTCCCAGGGAGGAAAGCTTGCAGAATGAATGTAAACAAAGACTCGACGGCCATTATGTGCATGGTCATACAGGCGACCACATACAGAGAGTAAACTCCCTCTCCAGTCGGAACATACAGATCTCAAACACTTCTCACGAGCTTCGACAAATGAACAACTAAGTCTCCGATTAATCGAAGATCTCGCTAACCTTGAGAAGTATTGTAACTGGTTAAATTAGTTGTGTATTTATATATTAAGTTAATGGCCATTCAATTTATGTTCAAATTTTGCCGATTATGATACACATACAACACACAGAACTGGTAAGCTGTTGTTCTAATTAAATATAATCTTTCTCTACTATATGCTGTGCTTAGTAGTGACAGTTTACTACAGGTAAATAACTCGGCAGGTGACGATCAGAAGAGAGGAAGCAGCATTGCATCGAGTCATCCTAGTGCAACAGAAAGCAGTCACAGTCACTATTACGGCTCACACCATAGAAGTCCCACATTCGTGCCTGATAATGTCTACGGCCTATTATTAGGCTATTACAACTTAACAGGTCAGAAATAATAACATTTAATTGACCCATTTTAGCTGTGGTACTAACATAAAATTTTGAAGCTTATTAATATCCACTATATGTGGTATAAGCTATGTATAAACCCCCCAACTCTTCCACAAACTTGTGTCAAGGTGAACACCAGCAGGATATACTTTCAATACACTCCACTTTGAATTAATACTAATAAAACAAATTTAAGAAATCAATAATTTAATAAAAACAAATTAAAAACAAATGCATGCTAGAAAAAATAACCCACATCTGGCACCCTGGGATGGCACCCAGTGATGGCACCACTGTCACTATGGGATGGCACCACTGGCACCCTGGGATGGCACCACTGGCACTATGGGATGGCATCACTGGCACCCTGGGATGGCACCACTGGTACTATGGGATGGCACCACTGGCACCCTGGGATGGCACCATTAACACCCGGGGATAGCACCACTGGCACCCTGGGATGGCACCACTTGCACCCTGGGATGGCACCCTGGGATGGCACCACTGGCACTATGGGATGGCATCACTGGCACCCTGGGATGGCACCACTGGTACTATGGGATGGCACCACTGGCACCCTGGGATGGCACCATTAACACCCGGGGATAGCACCACTGGCACCCTGGGATGGCACCACTTGCACCCTGGGATGGCGCCACTGGCACCCCTGGGATGCCATCCCTGGCACCCTGGGATGGCATCACTGGCACCCTGGGATGGAACCACTGTCACGGCAACACTGGCACCCTAGTATGGTACCACTGGCTAGATGGTACCAGAAATCTTTAAAGAATTCTGATAAAGAATTCTGATTTCAATGTAGAAAATAGAGAACTATTAGCTGAATATCAGATAAATGGATTTAAACTATTTCACACAGATAGATATATTAGACGAGGAGGGGGAGTAGCCATATATGTTAGGGATAATTTGAAATGTAGTCTCAAAGAGGGAATCAAAACTGAGCCACACACAGAAACTATTTGGATAGAATTAAGCGAAAAAGCAAATAATATTATAATAGGAGTTATATATAGGCCACCAAATTTAGACAGAATGGAAGCAAAGCATCTATGGGATGAAATATCTAGAGCATCTAGATCTAACAGTATTTATGCCATGGGTGACTTTAATTTTAGTGGGATAAACTGGGTGAACAAAACAGGGAATAGTGAAGCAGAAGATTTTCTAGAATTAATTGACGATTGCTTTCTTACGCAACACATTAAGGAACCAACACGGGAAAATAATATTTTAGATTTAGTGTTAACTAATAGGGAAACACAAATTAATGACATCGAAATAGGGAGTGAGCTAGGGAGCAGTGATCACAAAGTAATCAGATTTAACATAGAATGGAATAGACCTGTAGGAGAAAATTCTGTTAAAGTGCCAGATTTTCGAAAAGCTGATTTTAATAGCCTAAAAAAATTTTGGGCTCAAATAGATTGGAAAGTCTTGGGTATGGGGTGTGGGCCGGTCTTAGAGCGAGACATGAACCCAGCGACAGATGACGTAAAAGGGGATTTCGATGTGGATTTAATATATAACTTATTTAAGAATATTCTAAACAAAGCACAGGAACGTAGTATACCATACAAATTGAATAGATCGAATACTAATGACCCAAAGTGGATAACAAATAATTTAAAGAACCTTATAGGTAAAAAGAGAGCTTGGTACAAAAGGATTAAGAATGGGAAAGTCAGGTTAGAACAGGAATTCATACAACTGGTTAGAAATGTTAAAAAAGAGATAAGGAAAGCAAAAAGAAACTATGAAGTTCGCATAGCAGAGCAATGCGAACAATTTTTTCAGTTATATCGAACTAAGACTAGGGAAAGGATAGGTCCATTAAAATCTGAGACAGGTCAAATAACGGATAATGACAAGGAGATGAGTAGTATTTTTAACAAATATTTTATATCTGTATTTACTAAAGAAGAACTTAACAATATGCCTTCAGCCGAACAAGTCTATGTGGGTAGGGATGAGGACAGGTTGACTAGTTTAGCAGTTACCAGGGAGGATGCAATTAAACAATTAGAAAAACTGAAACCAAACAAATCCCCAGGGCCGGATGAAGTGTTTGCCAGGGTGCTTAAAGAATGCAAAGAGGAGCTTTCAGAGCCACTGTCTACCATATTTAATAAATCAATAGAGTCAGGCAGAGTGCCAGAGTCATGGAAGGTAGCTAATGTGGTACCAATTTTTAAGAAAGGAGATAGATCACTTGCGTCAAACTATCGGCCAATTAGCCTAACGTCTATTGTGGGAAAGTTACTTGAATCAATAATTGCAAATACAATTCGTCTACATCTTGAAAAACATAAATTAATAAATGAGTCGCAACATGGTTTTACAAATGGCCGTTCATGTTTAACAAATTTGCTAACTTTTTATTCCAGCATAGTTGAGGCAGTTGATAGTGGTAAGGATTGTGATGTTGTGTACCTTGACTTTAGCAAAGCTTTTGATACAGTGCCACATGAAAGACTAATTAAAAAAATAGAAGCTCATGGTATTGGGGGTGCTATATTAACTTGGATTTGGGCATGGCTATTCCAAAGGAAACAGAGAGTTAGTATAAATGGGGTTAAGTCAGAGTGGGATAATGTTGTTAGTGGAGTACCTCAGGGCTCTGTCCTGGGACCTCTGTTGTTTATAATATATATAAATGATTTAGATTCAGGTTTGAGTAGCAACATTTGCAAATTTGCCGATGATACGAAAATCGGTAGGGAAATTAATTCGGAGGAGGACTCATTATCACTTCAAGTTGATCTAGATAGGGTTTTGAAATGGTCAAATGATTGGCAAATGCAGTTTAATGCTGATAAATGTAAAGTTCTGAGGCTAGGTAATGATGATAGAGTTACAAGATACGAGCTAGATGGTGTTGAGATTGCGAAGTCGGATTGTGAAAGGGATCTGGGAGTTATGATAAGTAAGAATTTAAAACAAAAGGATCAATGCATGAATGTTCGTAATAAGGCAAATAGGACACTGGGATTTATTAATCGAAGCGTTAGTAACAAGACACCTGGTGTGGTTCTTAAGCTATATCTTGCTCTGGTTAGGCCCCATTTAGATTATGCAGTTCAGTTTTGGTCGCCGTATTATAGAATGGATATAAATTCACTTGAACGTGTCCAACGTAGGATGACTAAGTTAATTCCCCAAATTAGAAAACTTTCATATGAAGAAAGATTAACAAAGCTTAAGTTGCATTCACTGGAAAGGCGAAGAGTTAGGGGTGACATGATAGAGGTTTACAAGTGGATGAATGGACATAACAGGGGGGATATTAATAGGGTATTAAAAATATCAACACAAGACAAAACACGAAACAATGGGTATAAATTGGATAAGTTTAGATTTAGGAAAGACTTGGGTAAATACTGGTTCAGTAACAGGGTTGTTGATTTGTGGAACCAATTGCCGCGTAACGTGGTGGAGGTGGTGTCCCTCGATTGTTTCAAACGCGGGTTGGACAAGTATATGAGTGGGATTGGGTGGTTATAGAATAGGAGCTGCCTCGTATGGGCCAATAGGCCTTCTGCAGTTACATTTGTTCTCATGCTTATGTTCTTAAAGAAAAAGATTTAGGGGTGGTTTTAGATAGAAAACTATCACCTGAGGACCACATAAAGAATATTGTGCGAGGAGCCTATGCCACGATTTCTAATTTAAGAATTGCTTTTAAATACATGGATGGCGATATACTAAAGAAATTGTTCACGACTTTTGTTAGGCCAAAGCTAGAATATGCATCGGTTGTGTGGTGCCCATATCTTAAGAAGCACATCAACAAACTGGATGGAAAAGATGCAAAGACATGCTACTAAGTGGCTCCTAGAACTGAAGGGCAAGAGCTACGAGGAGAGGTTAGAGGCATTAAATATGCCAAAACTAGAAGACAAGAAAAAGAGGTGATATGATCACTACATACAAAATAGTAACAGGAATTGATAAAATCGATAGGGAAGATTTCCTGAGACCTGGAACTTTAAGAACCAGAGGTCATAGATTTAAACTAGCTAAACACAGATGCCGAAGAAATATAAGATAATTCACTTTCGCAAACAGAGTCGTAGACGGTTGGAACAAATTAGGTGAGAAGGTGGTGGAGGCCAAGACCGTAAGTAGTTTCAAAGCGTTATATGACAAAGAGTGCTGGGAAGACGGGACACCACGAGCGTAGCTCTCATCCTGTAACTACACTTAGGTAATTACTGGCACCCTGGCATGGCACTATGGGATGGCACCACTGGCACCCTGGGATGGCACCACCTTCACCCTGGGATGACACCACTGGCACTATGGGATGACACCACTGGCACCCCTAGGATGGCACCCTGGGATGACACCACTGGCACTCTGCTGGGCAGTGTTCATTGTCCCTCGTCTTTTCTTCATAGGTAGTCCATAGGGCACACTTGAATTGGTTTGGAAAAGTTGTTCAAAGTTTCAGTACTGCAGCCTAAATAGAAAGGGAATGGAATGGAACTATGAGGAGAAAGCGCGAAGCCATTACGACAATATAGCACTTGGAAGGGGGGGGGGGTCAGGATAAGGATTTGGGATGGGAATGGTTGAAGGAGTGGTAAGGAAGATATAATTTTTTTTCAACAAAAATTACACATTTTCAAGTGACTTCACACCCTTCACCTTTTCAGATATAATCATTCTATGACACTTTTCTGACACATAAATAAAGGATCTGAAGTTTAGGAGTTTTCAAAACATCTTTAGTTTTCCTAATACAATAGTCAAAGTTCCCCCCAAAAAATTATGCATATATGTCATGTTTATTGCTATTATAAAATCAATAAATGAACTTAGGAAAAACGCTTCCTTCGGAGTTTAGAGACATAAACTTTATGTATAAGGTGTAAGTTTCATGTAAATTGAATAAAAAGTGAAAGAGTGACAAGAACTTTTATGTTACTTGAAAATAATGAAAATAAATAAGAAAATAATAAAGTCTAAGGTGCTGCCATCTGTGGTTGAGGTTGTCATGAACCAGTTTCCTCCAAAATTGGTACCCTTACAGATAGGCTTACGTGCAGTCAGGTGTATAAGTTTCATGCAAATCATCCGATAAAAAAAATGAAAAATAAATTGATTTTTATTAACTTAATTATTTTTCTAATAATACTAATTATAATATTCTTCTAATATATGCTATTGTGATAGCTGAGAGTCATAGGTATGATTTCAGTTGACACGTGTGTTTGATAATCGTTTTTGAACATTTTGGAATAATTTTGACACCTACTTCAATATTTTTTTCTCCCTTCCTATGTATGCTTCGATGATGAGACTTGGACCAGATGAAACTCTTTTCATATAAAACTCGTCCAAAAAAAATTTGATTGAAATCGAACCAGTTTTCATTTATTGCATATTTGGATCGAAAACCATTCAAATGCCCCCTTAGGCACACTAACCGATTGGGCTCTCTCATTTCCCTTTCCTTAACTTTTTCTGTTCTGCAGTCTTGTATCGCATAGGTAAATGCACTTACCATTGCTGTCGCTCATTGTCGATCCGGATTTACTCGTTGAGGTAAATTTGAGGTCAAAAACTTTGATATTCGTTACAAGTTTCATCATTTAGCTAGTTGAAGTAGTCTTACTATAACTCTATTATTTCCTGCGCGCGGGCGGCGACGTCGGCGAAGAAAGCTTCCAAAGCCTTTTCCTCCGAAGCTTTTTCCTCATCCATGAGTGCCTTTTCCTCGTCCAAACGTGCCTTTTCCTCGTCCAAACGTGCCTTTTCCTCATCCAAACGTGCATTTTCCTCATCCAAACGTGCCTTTTCCTCGTCCAAACGTGCCTTTTCCTTTAAAGCCTTTTCCTCGTCCAAACGTGCCTTTTCCTCATCCAAACGTGCCTTTTCCTCGTCCAAACGTGCCTTTTCCTCATCCAAACGTGCCTTTTCCTCCAACGCCTGTTCCTCTATCGCCTTTTCCTCTAAAGACTTTGGTCTCTTTTTTTTGTGTTTCTTTTTTATGGAGACCTTTTGGTCTGATTTGTGTTTCATATCATCGGGCTTAAGACCATAATGAGGCCAAGCAAAGTAAGTTTTCAGCAGGGATAGAAGGACAGAAACTGCAGTAGCGAGGATGGCTCCCTTCATCAGGCTAGCCATAACCAGCCGCCAGACGGGGATCTCATCCGGGAAGGAGCAGGATGGAGGAGACGAGACCAGACGGCCGATCAGGGGAAGCTTCCTTGCTTTACTTCCCCAACCATTGGTCTGCGCGAACTGGGTCTCGGATTCCGCCCGGGCCGCTCTAATTAGAGCATTTTGCCTGGTATGAGAAATAGTAACACTGTAAGTGAGCACACTCAAGCTCACCGTCACAACTAAACCCAGCCAAATGATTTTGGGTTTCGTCATTTTGAAAAATTTAAAGAAACAGTAACAGTAGGTATTAAGTAATATTATAACCCACTTGTGGATTTATAGTTAGGTTAGAACTGAGAATTTTATTGGTCAAGGGGAGATCATGTCTCCCCTTACTCTTCTGTTTTCCTGGGACGTGAGATTCAGCTCCTTTCGCCTTTCCTCGTAGCTCATTCCTCTCAGTTCCCGGACGAGCCTGGTGGCTTACCACTGAATCTTCCCTAACTTTATCCTGTGTTTAACTAAGTATGGACTCCAGGCTGGAGATGCATATTACATGATTGGTCTGACATAAGTGGTATACAGGGTCCAGAACTATTCCTTACACAAGTTTTTAAAAGCAGTTCATATGTTGGCCAAAATAGCATATGCCGCTGATGATATCCTATTGTTGTGGGCCTCTGGGGACAGGTTGTGTATGATGGACTGTATGTAGTGGACGTACTGTGTGGGGGAGTGTGTGTAGTGGTCGTACTGTGTGGGGAAGTGTGTAGTGGTCGTACGTTGTGGGCGAGAGTGTGTGTAGTGATCGTACTGTATGTGGGGGAGTGTGTGTAATGGTCGTATGTTGTGGGCGAGAGTGTGTAGTGATCGTACTGTATGTGGGGGAGTGTGTGTAGTGGAAGTATTGTGTAGGGGGAGAGTGTGTAGTGGTCGTACTGTATGTGGGGGAGTGTGTGTAGTGGAAGTATTGTGTAGGGGGAGAGTGTGTAGTGATCGTACTGTATGTGGGGGAGTGTGTGTAGTGGAAGTATTGTGTAGGGGGAGAGTGTGTAGTGGTCGTAGTGTATGTTGGGGAGAGTGTGTAGTGGAAGTACTGTGTGGGGGGAGAGTGTGTAGTGGTCGTAATGTATGTTGGGGAGAGTATGTAGTGGACGTACTGTATGTTAAGGGAAGAGTGTGCACTGGTCGTACTGTATAGAGGGAGAGGGAGGGAGGGAGTTTTATACAATACAATACAATACAATTTTATTTAGGTAAGGTACATACATACAATAAATATTTACAAGGATTGTTTGACTTATAGGTATAGCTAGTACATACAATGCGTAAAGCCACTATTACGCAAAGCGTTTCGGGCATGATTAGCGGGCGCGGGCGGCGACGTCGGCGAAGAAAGCTTCCAAAGCCTTTTCCTCCGAAGCTTTTTCCTCATCCATGAGTGCCTTTTCCTCGTCCAAACGTGCCTTTTCCTCATCCAAACGTGCATTTTCCTCATCCAAACGTGCCTTTTCCTCGTCCAAACGTGCCTTTTCCTTTAAAGCCTTTTCCTCGTCAAAACGTGCCTTTTCCTTTAAAGCCTTTTCCTCGTCCAAACGTGCCTTTTCCTTTAAAGCCTTTTCCTCGTCCAAACGTGCCTTTTCCTCATCCAAACGTGCCTTTTCCTCATCCAAACGTGCCTTTTCCTCATCCAAACGTGCCTTTTCCTCCAACGCCTGTTCCTCTATCGCCTTTTCCTCTAAAGACTTTGGTCTCTTTTTTTTGTGTTTCTTTTTTATGGAGACCTTTTGGTCTGATTTGTGTTTCATATCATCGGGCTTAAGACCATAATGAGGCCAAGCAAAGTAAGTTTTCAGCAGGGATAGAAGGACAGAAACTGTAGTAGCGAGGATGGCTCCCTTCATCAGGCTAGCCATAACCAGCCGCCAGACGGGGATCTCATCCGGGAAGGAGCAGGATGGAGGAGACGAGACCAGACGGCCGATCAGGGGAAGCTTCCTTGCTTTACTTCCCCAACCATTGGTTTTCAAGGGAAAGCGCCAAGCCATTACGACTATATAGCACTGGAAAGGAGTCAGAATAAGGATTTGGGGATGGGACGGGGGAAGGAAGGAACGGTGCCCAACCACTTGGACGGTCGGGGATTGAACGCCGACCTGCATGAAGCCAGACCGTCGCTCTACCGTCCAGCCCAAACGATTGGGTATGTATAGAGGGCAACCCGTTCTCACACAAGACAGTACATATATGACTAGTGCTTAAAGTCAATATGTGGAATGTGATTTAGTACATATGTGATATATTCCCAGTTAACTTTTTTACCAAGGCTCAAACTCTTCCTCACGTACCAATTTACGTCTCACAGTACTCGTCCATCAACGTAGATAGCTGAATAGTCGTGATTGGTTCAATTATAACGAAAATTGTAGTTTTCAGGTCCCACATGGGTTGTGAAATTCACCTACTATTGTCCATGCTCTTATAATATTACAGATCAGCTACATCCTATTGAAGGCTCGTAGTTTTGTTTTGAGAAATATTAGTTGTTCTTAGTAAATTATAATAAGCACAATAAATTATTACATAGAATAAGTGCTTCACCAATCAATATTATATACCATAGTTTGTGCTTTAGAAATCTTTAAAGAATGTTTTGTAGGAACGCTAACAGAAAACGATGTTATGTTGGAATGTATATAGGGTAAACTACTGCAAACAGGATGGTATGGTGTGGATTATTGGAAACTATAGGATTAGTATAGGGTCCACTACCACCTGTTAGGTGGGTAAGGGGTCCAATAACACCCGCAGGATGAGTATGGGGGTCACATCCACCCACAGGAATGGTATGGGGATCACTTCCACCCACAGGAAGGGTATGGGATCCAATACCATCCACTGGATGTGTATTGCGTCCACTACCACCGACAGGATGGGTATGGGCTCACAACCACCCACAGGATAGGTATGGGGTCCAATACCACCCACAGGATGAGTATGGGGTCCACTATAACCCACAGGATGGGTATGGGGCTCCAACCACCCACAGAATAAGTATGGGGTACAATAACACCCACTGGATATGTATGGCATCCATTGCCCCCACAGGATGACTATAGGGTACAGTATCGCCCACAGGATTAGTATATAGGGTTCACTGCCGCCCACAGAGTCGGTATGGGGTCCACCGCCACCCACAGGGTCGGTATGGGGTCCACTACCGCCCACAGGGTCGCTATGAAGTCAACTACCGTCCACAGGGTCGGTAGGGGTCCACTACCGCCCACAGGGTCGGCAGGGGGTCCACTGCCACCCACTGGGTCGGTAGGGGGTCCACTGCCGCCCACAGGATCGATAGGGGGTCCACTGCCGCCCACAGGGTCGATATGGGGGGGGTCCACTACCACCCACAGGATCGATAGGGGGTCCACTGCCGCCCAGAGGGTCGGTAGGGGGTCCACTGCCGCCCACACGTTCGGTAGGGGTCCACTGCCGCCCACAGGGTCGGTAGGGGGTCCACTGCCGCCCACAGGATCGATAGGGGGTCCACTGCCGCCCACAGGGTCGATAGGGGGTCCCTTACCGCCCACAGGGTCTCTATGAAGTCAACTACCGCCCATAGTGTTTGTATAGTGTCCACTATCGCCCATAGTGTTATTATGGGGTCCACTACCCCTCATAGGGTCGGTATGGGGGTCCATTACTACCCACAGGGTGTGTCTGGGGTCTATTTTGGCAATACTGCTTTTCCAATCTCATTTGTTGTTCAATGTAAAATATTTGTTGCTCGACTTGCAACAATTTATATATATATATATATATATATAGTATAGTGCCTTTGCAATAATGTACCAATGTATGTATTTTCATAACTCGTTTTAAATTGTTGAAAAATAAATAACTACATTGTGAATGCAAGTCAATGTTTACATGCTAAATCAGAGTTGCCAGATTCCGCTTAAAATAGCAAATTGTGCTTATTTTCAAAGCTTGAGAATTTAGCTTTAAAGTAGTTAAAAAACTACGAATTTCGCAATTTGCTATGTACTTTAGTGTACTATTTTAAAATAAGATTGGTTTTTAAGCTGCAAGTCATATGAATCTCAAAAAAAGTATATTATTAACAATCTTATCTCCATAGTTCACTAGTTTCTGTAAATCAGATCTGGTAACTGTAGGCCAAGTACTGGAAGACTCAAGACACAATGTGTTGAAGCTATTCTCTTTGAAGAAGTCATCTCGACAGGATCTTCCAGCTCCAGCTATAAAACTTCACCAAACATGGATCTACCTAGTACATCCAATGGTAAGAAATTACTAAACTGTACAAAGTTTTATGCTAGAACATTTGTTACAGAATTGTCCCTGTCAGGGACAATTCAGTCCCTATTCTATGTGTACTCCATCACATAGTGACGGAGTATGTGGGAATAATTTTGTTGACACTGTCCATTTTGTCAATTCTACAACAGCAGATAATATGAATTCCCAGAGATATTTGTAACTTGAGATACTTGGTTTGGTTTGGTTAAGTTAGGTTAGGTTAGCCTAACCCAGTAAATCCTCCCCGGCTAGAATATAAACCCCGGACAAAGTGCTCGTGAAATGCCAGGCATTTGCAAATATGAGGATGTGGTTGATTAGATTATATTCTTTTCTATATCATAGATGTTCAATATATGAAAAATATTTTAGACTTAAAAATGGACCCCTGAGGTACTCAACTTAACACATTTCTTCATATTCATTCCCATTTAGTATGACCTTTTGCTCTCTTTGTTTTAACTATTGTTTTGTGCACTTTACAATTTTTTTCATGAACCTGTAATTTCCTTGCTAGTCTTCCATGTGGTACCTTATTAAAGTCTTTAGCATAATCCATGTATACTACATCCACCGGAAACCCTTTATCTGAGTACCATGTTACCATGTCCCAAAAGTGAGGAGGTTTATAAGGTAGCATCTGTTTTTAAGAAGACCATGGTGTGTCGATTGAATAAGATTTTTCACTGAAAGATGGTAAATGATTCCCTCCCTTAGGATTTTCGCCATGAGCTTGCAGATGTGTTATACCTAGCTGATCGGACATTAGTTTTGTGCTTAACTCTTTCTGCTTTTTTTTTAAATACTGTAAGGGTGAAATTTTCATATTTCAAATCTCGGGGTACTATCCCTTGGTTCAGATATTTTGTGGAAAGTATTTTCAGCAGTATTCATAGTTCTTCTGTCAGTTTATTTTCCTTTATAATTAAGGTTTGTTTTCTTTTGTACCATAGAAAGTACCACAGAAAGGTGTTATAATGTTGTGTTAGCTTTTCTGTACAATTTTTCTTTTTTGTTTGTATAAAAGGCTATGCAATGAATTCAAATATTTACGCTACCAATCAATTTTTCAGATAGATCATCGGATTTTGACAGTATGCTGTACATACCAGATGTTCCAAAAATAACTACAGACAACAATAATGGTACTGTGTTTACTATTTTTATACTTTATATATAGGAAGACAAGTTCAATCAATGAGCATTTTAATATATCATCAAAATTTTCATACATTTCTTTCACTTTGTTACACTTGTAAAAACTTATTCTTAGCTATATTTATATAAATGTTAATACCACTGTTAAATGAACATATTGATTTGTGTCCTTATTAGTTATAGCTTATTTATGTTGACCCAGCACCTTACTAAAGGGATTACCTTAACTTGTGTCACTATCTCTCTAGGGGGCTCCAGGTAGGCAGTATAGGTAATGCCACTAACATGCATATCATTATGGGAAAGTCCATAATTTAACACATAATTATAAGTAGGTAATTTGTAGCAAATTTTAAGATTATTAATAGGTACATTGTAGCATAATTTTGCATAAGCATAATTTTCTTGTTTTGTTCTTGTACTTTTCCTTCGAACACTATTATTTTCTCTTCAGAATTTCACCGGAGAATAGCAGTGATGACTAGAGAACATCTTGAACGTGAGTACCAGAAAGCACGTGCTGCAATGATACAAAGAAATGAGTACTTGAAGAGACTCTTAAACGTGGAGGAACCAAACTCAATAAAGGTGACAAACAAGAAACAGAAAAAAGATAACATACAGGATGTATCACACATTAATTCAAAACAAAGACCAGCTGCACCCCAATCTGATGGTAATCTTCTATTATTTTTTTAACAATATTTCTACAGCTGTTATTTGTGTACTTTCCAATAATATTTGTTGCCTATTTTTAAGTGTATGCTAGACAATTATGGAGATTAAATTACTATAACACTGAACAACTTGGTAGCATAAAGTTAGTTATAGTAATATCTTGAGATTTGTCTGAAAATATTAATACTTGTATACAATTTGCAATTATGTACCATGCTTAAATCTTCAAATGTGCCACCCAGACATTCTGCCTGCTATACTTTCACCACCACACATTCAAAATGCGGGCTATTCTACTAGTGGCAGAACGTACACTCAAAGTTATTTGGCAGCTGGTGAAGAAACTTTGGAATCATTTGATGTTGGTATGTCCCAACATCATTTGTTGGTATTTAAATGAGGGTTTATTTAATGGACACACGTCATAAATATTATGTACCAAAATTGTGCTTAATGCCTATGAAATTTTGTTTAACATATTATACTAATCATTCCTTTCACTTACAAATTTTTCTTACTAATTTTTAATCCCATATTTCAAAGTACTTGCTGCAGAACTTGAACAAATTAAAGATTCTCAGCCAAGTGTTTCTGACTGGCAAAAAAGAAGAAAAAATGCAGAGATTAATTGGGGAGAAAGCAGGGCAATGCTGTTCGATTGGACATTGTCTGAGTTGGGTGTTCCAGATAAAGGTAAATTAAATATTGCTGTGTTCATTAAGGTTATACTGTATAATAAGCATCATATGCAAATTAATGACACTCTATTAATACATTTAGACTTCAGATTGTTTAAAATGTTAGGTATACAGTATTTAAAATTAGTATAAATAATTACCCCTTTTTTCATCAGGTAAAGTTTGTGTACAATGTACAAATTGTGAGGCAAGCATCAAATGTGAAGACTGTTTTGCATTTTTGTGTCACATTTGTGACCAAATGCAACATTTTCTCATGCCTTTCCACCACAGATTATATTGGAAAAATGGCTTTTATGAGCCATTAGACCCGACACAAACTGTGTGCCCTGAAGGAAATATCTTTCACTGGAGTAAGTATACGATACCTGTATAAAATCCGTACTTTGTTCCGAGATTACTTCTACTTCCCAATCCCAGTCTAGAGCTACGATTATCTTGGTATAACAAAATAAAATGAATAAATGTTTCATTTCAGTCATTACAACATTTGGAGAAGTCTTAAAGTTTAAACCTGACACTTGGTTTTATAGATTGATTTAATCGTCTGATTGTTTCTTTTCTGTGAATTTCTCAGTCATTATCTGGAGAATAATGTCAATATTTTGTACAATCAAGAAACAATGAAATATTCAGTCTGAAATTCTTTTCCATAAAACTCATTTTGTCAAACTGTCTTCCTTTTCTTTGTTACCAGAACCTGTTGTACCAGCCCAACCACCAAATTCTTGCCCCAACTGCACAGATTGCAAGTTTAAAATTTCAAGCTCCAGCAATCTCTGCATCTTCATCACTATAATGGGTAAATAAACTTTAAAATTTACCCTTTTATTTCCATTACCGGATATTCCTGAATCACAATACATTTTGAAATTTTTGTTGCTATAAATGTTAATTTTTACATCACTATTTTAGCAAGTCGCCACACCACTCAATGCACTGTATTTTAAACTACAGGAAGGTATGACCTCTATACTCCAATCTATACATGCCACTGTGGATATGAGCATCAACAACTAGGCAAGACCATGCACAAGTCTGGTTTCTATTCATCATTAGGAAAGAGCAGCACATTCTACAGCACCAGTCTGCTTGAATCATGGCACCATATCAAAAGAAATTGTCCCGGAACATCATTTCGGGCATTAGTCACTGCACTGGAATCCTTTGGTGCTTCTCGTGGGCGTGTATGTTTTGATACCGTTATTCTTAATATTTTCAGTTTTATATTTCAATACAAAAATTATCAAAATTTTGTAGTAATGTATATTCATTTATTAATAATTAGTTTTTAATTTTGTTCAAACACAAAATGGAATGTTTTTTTTGTTTTATTTATCTTATGTCATAATATGCATTTTAAATGTCACCATCTAAAAAATTCTATTCCTAGATTGGACCCATTAATTATATAACTTCGAAGAGAGTGTTCTTCGAATGGCGATTCCAGCAATATGAGCTGAGAAAAATTAGAGGAGAAGCTGACAATGAGTGTCCTGCTTGTGATAAAACCCCTTTAGCAGTACATATTGATGGCAACAAGAAGCTGTATCGTTACAACAAAGTTGGGAGGTAATAAAATGTGCTTTACAGATACTTAATGTATAGTATTCTTTTGTTCTCTACACACACTATATTATAATGAATTATATTGTCTTCAAATTAATGTTCTTATAAATAAAGTATGCACATATAAATATACATTGTCATATGACATATTTTTTAACTGAGTATGTCTTTATAGTTTGCCTTTCAATTGCATCCATATCATCATTTTATTTATCTAACACCATGTAAATTTTTGTTTTATGTAAAATTTAGCAGTGCATCAGAATTCTTCATATAAAACATTTTTTGATACCCCATTACCCATTGTTTAATATTATAGTGGTTACAGACAATAAATAATTATTTCTGAATTATCATTGCAGAGGTATCAGAAACCCCTATTATTCTGATAGTATCTTCAGCAAAGATGAAGATGTTCAAGCTCATGTTGGCACTATTCAGAGCTTGAAAACTAAGGTGAGTTTTATTATATATTGAGAAACCTTCAATTTTACCTAATAACTGTTTGGCGACTATAACATATGGTGGCCATTTTTGTATTTTTTCATTATAGTTTATATATATTGAATAAGGAAATATAACCCATAGAAATTCTTATGTGCAACAACAATGCCTATCGCGCAAAATAATCTCTACCTTCTACCCGTCCTACATAATTATAATCATGCTCACCAACTGGGTATTTAGTTACTATAAATATTTTTGTTTAACAAACAGAGTAAGCACACGTGTGGAGTGTCTACATGGAAAGCTGCTCAAAATAAGCCTCTTTCATTCCAAAGTTTGGATGAAACAGGAATCAGCATGGCCTCCTGTCGACATGGTATTATCCTCCACACCTTGAATATGTATCAAGGAGAGCTGTACAGTTATGCCCACTATTTGCAAATTATGTATTTCAAATACGTAAAGTTTATTTGTCAAGACATAATTTGCAAATATTGGCCATGGGCCTTAACTGTGGCTCAGAAACAATCACATTTTCACATTGGTCAAGCAAAGCCATTTTTAGGAGTCCTACATGCAAAAGGACATGCTTGGTATTGTCAGGTAAATAAAAATATAACATTACATTTATGTATACTAATTAAATTTAATGTAATGTATACATTACATTAAATATAATAAGTACAGTTTGTGTAAAAAATTTAAGATTTCTGATTGTTTAAGATTAATGATATACGTATCATTTAATATAGTAGGAGGCTTTTAATTTTTGTACAATAATTTGAATTTTTTTTTACTGTATACTTTTATGTTAAAGGTATTGTATGGAGGGCGGTGGCAAGAAGGAAGTGGCATGACTTTAGGGGAAGAGGCAGAGCAAGTGTTTGCATACCTCTCACGATACAACTCTACAACTAAAAACATGCTGAAAGCTGGTATTTGTTTATATGGTTCATCTGATCAAGTTTTTTATTATTTTACCTGCCCTGTAATCAGTATAATGCGATTTGTATTCAGTATTCAATAAGTATCAACTCCCTCAAATAATCAATAAAAGAATGAAAACATATTGGTCAAACTTGAGTTGGTCGTGGTGAGTAAAGGTATGTTATGAAACTGTTATTAATCTATGCTCTTCAAGATGTTCATTGCTATAAATATTTTTCTCAGAAAGAACAGAAGAACTCACAGAGGGTGCAGTCTTTTGGAACCATCGAAAAATTGATGGACTGGCTCGTGCATTAGTTACTCGACTCAGAAAGGTACTAAAAATAATATATATTTATTTTATTTATTTGTATTTATTTTGAAACTTATTATAATGCATTTATATGTGAAAGGTATTATAATGCATTTATAGGTTAGTTATGTGTTCAGATCATGTACTACATATATTTTCCATTATAAATTAGCGACCATTTCCTTGAATTAACTGCTTGAACTTTTTCAATATATCAATAAGGTTAATTTGTATAAAGTATATAGTATTTAATTAACCTAAATGTATGATTCCGAGATATATCAAATGTGTTCACAGAGAAATCACAGTATCGTGATATATCACGGGAACTGTGATGAGGGTTTGAACCCCATGCACTGAGTGCTCTCAGATGCATGCTCTAGTTCACTACGCCACGACATGGTCAGATGAATTGCAACTTGGAGTACTACTGCACCCACAAGGATCCCAAGGCTTCCACTGAAGCCAAACCAGGTTTCACACAATTCCCCCATGAACTCGGTCTCTGTCATTCAGTAGTTCTGCCTTTGATGCCCCCATTTCAATGTCTTTCTCCATGTATTGATATATCACAATAATATGAATTCTATGTGTATTGAAAGGGCCATCAGAGGTAAAACTACTGGAGGACACAGACCAAGTACATGGGAAACTGCATGCACAACCGCCCATGGAATGGGTATGGGGGTGCATAATTAACAAAAATTGAATTGTGGGTTCATTAGTACCCTAGGTTGCAATTCTTTTGACCATGTTGTGGCGCATTCAACTACAGCAAGCATCTGGGAATGCCAAGCCCATAGGTTCGAACCACTCATCATGGTTAATGTGATTTGTTCATTAAATTTATTATATTTTCAAATAGGCCAGAGAGACGGAAATAACAGTTTCAAATGAGATCGACAAACTTGATGTTCAAAAGTCATTGATTCAAGAATGGCGATCTGACCTACAAATGATTTGTAAGGAGTTAGAGTTAAACACTGGAACAACCTCGAAGAACATAAAATATTCTATCGAGGCAGTTGCAGACTCTATCAGGCATCGCAAAAATCTGATTGCCACTGATGCAGGTAGGCTTACTATTTCTTTGTTAACTCTGAAGCAATTTCTATTTAGCTCTTGTCTATAATTTCTATGTAGGTAAATGATGAGGAAATTTTTTTAACAACTTTAAAACTTTCAGCCAAAAAACTTTATTTGCAGCATCCAGTAAAATGCGCTCTTCACTCCGGCACAGAAATGAGTGTGATAGGAAAAAGCTTCAAGGCTTCATAAAAATCTACAATAGTGAAAACTCTGAAATTCTCAGTGAAAAGGATGCAATAGAAGGTATCCTGCCATGGCACAATTTATTGCCTCATCATAGCCAAAATGGTATGTAACTACATCTCATTTTATCAGGGGTTACAATTCGGCCTTATCAAGATAACTAACATTTAGCATGCATAATGGATAAGCTTTACTTATTTTTGAAGTAAAATATCATCACTACTGTTTGTAAAATAGGTGCAGTATCATAATCCGTAGGTTTTTATCAGGTTGATACTGCACAATAAACTATGTATAGTATGTATAATGCAAGTACCTAAACTGTAATTACATTAAATTGAGTTGTAGTTTACTTGCAGTAAATATAATTTTCCTCTTTTATTAGTGTCCCTTGCTCAAAAAAAGAAGGCAGTAGAAGATGTGGAGCTTCAGAAGAGATCCAGAGAAGAGCAACAACACACTGTTCAAGAAATGCTGCATTATCTCGCATATTACAAGAATAAGAGAGAGATTTTAACCGAACATACTGAAGAGTTGTTATGTGGAATTTTTCCTTCATATCTAAGCAAGGTAAGCTAACAGCCTAAATGTGTGTTGCAATTCAGTTCTTCATAAACATTTATCCAGCAGAATTTTATACTTGAGTAAAGTCTTGCTATTTACAACTTTGACAGGTAGACAATTCCATGGTTTTCATATACTGTACTGGTGTGTTTTACATATATTTGAACTTTTACCGAAAACTTTATTTATTTATTCTAATTTCTTTAGTATTTTCAGGGAAATTTGTAAATGTCTTAAACCCCATTAAATAGTCTATATATTACAGGATCCTAACAAGTACACTATTGAAGAGAAGCACCTATCAACCAAAAATAAGAGTGGAATCTTGGCTCTTTTGAAGCAAGGGCAAAAGTTGTGTTCTGACAAGCTGAGTGATGCAAAGCGTTTATTTGGATACCAGGAAGAGGATGTTGATGTTTCCGAGCCCTACCTGGAGCTTTGTGACAGTGAAGATGATGATGATGAAGATGAAGAATTACTACTAAACTGATGATACAAAAGTTAAGTATAATAAATTTTACCTGATTTCTCTTGCTAATTTCTCTTACTTAATTTCTCTAATTTCTAATTATCCTAGCCCTAAGATTACTACTGGCCTCCATTGCCTTGCCTGCACTTTGTTTCCCCCTTAACCATATCACTCATTCTTACAGGTGTGAGACAGAGAGGTACAAGATCATCCAAGAGGAACAACACCTGAAGCACCCAACATTTGGGTGTTTTAATTAATAAAAACGCCCTTCATGGCTTCACTCATCCTGGCTGGTTTAATTAAAAAAACCTAACCTAAACCTAATATATATACCTCTAGAGTCAAGGGAGTTAAGTTTTAGGCTGCACAATGAAACTGCTATTGACAATTTTATAACTGCTGCTGATAATGTCTGTCCTGTGACTTTTTTGTAAGCATAACCAAAAGGCTTAACAATCCCTTGCTTACAAAGGGAATACTTAAACCCATTAATAAAAAACATGACCTTGAGAAGAAGTATAGGTTAGGAATTGTCTCCAAAGAATTCTCATGCTCTTCAACAGGTCACTTGAACTCCAAACCTTTCCAGTTATCCTAAAAAAAGCGAGTTACCCCTGTACACAAATGTGGTGATCTCACAGATGTTAACAATTACAGACCTATATCAATCCTGCCTAACTTGTCAACATTTTTTGAAAAGCTACTTGAACTTGAACTCCAAACCTTTCCAGTTATCCTAAAAAAGCGAGTTACCCCTGTACACAAATGTGGTGATCTCACAGATGTTAACAACTACAGACCTATATCAATCCTGCCTAACTTGTCAACATTTTTTGAAAAACTAATCTACAAGCAGTTTTACTCTTATCTAGCCAAACACCATATACTTAGTACTAGGCTGTACAAGAATATAACAACTCTTGTATATATCTCAAAAAAAAAAAAAAAAAAAAGCACAAGACGAAGCTTGAAAAAGTTTAGTGGTATGCCAATAGGCTAGTCCCAGGACTAAGAGGCATGAGTTACGAGGACAGGCTGCGAGAAATGCAATTGATAGGGTACATAAAGATAAACTGTTTAACACGGGTGGTAGGCGAACAAGGGGACACAGGTGGAAACTTAGTACCCAAATGAACCACTAGGATGTTAGAAAGAACTTTTTCAGTGTCAGAGTAGTTAATAGATGGAATGCATTAGGCAGTGATGTGGTGGAGGCTGACTCCATACACAGTTTCAAATGCAGATATGATAGAGCCCAGTAGGCTCAGGAATCTGTACATCAGTTGATTGCCAGTTGAGAGGTGGGACCAAAGAGCCAGAGCTCAACCCCCCGCAACCACAACTAGGTGAGTATACACACACACACACACACGTACACACACACACACACACACAGACACAAACATACACACACTAATGCCTCTATTCACCTTGCAGTAAATAGGAACCTGAAAGTCAGGAAGCTGCTAAAGGCTGCATCTTGGGGATGTGTGAGTGTGTTAGATAAAAATATATGTTGTTTAGATATGATGGAGGAAAAGAGGCCGAGAGTCGGTACATTAGACAACCGACGCTTAGAAAGGCGGGGTCCAAGAGCTAACAGCTAAATCTTGGAAATAATAAATTAAAATATTTAATACACCCACATACATGTTTCACATTATTTTGGCTGAGGGCACACTGAGGGCTGATGGCCCCGTCGACGGGGCAGGAAGTCGGTGGTTGATCAAAGGCCTCCCACATCCTCCACATACCTGAGGATTATTCCGGCTTAATTTTAAACGGAAGTAATGTCTTGGCATTTACGGCTTCAGCGGGTGGGTGGGTCCGTGGGTTTATTACACTGTGAGTGAAAACAATCGCCTATTCTCTATTTTATATTGCGGCTTGTAGAGCTAGAAGCTGTTGCCTCTTGTGTGCGTTGCACAAGGGGATTAATATCTGGATTAATAGCTTTCAATATTTCCAGTATTTTTAAGGTAACGCTTAAATACCGAAGATACTGCTATTGGACACCGCTTAATTGACAATGTCTCAACAACGCAGGCTAAAGATGTGCGTGGCTCCTGCTATTGCAATGATGCTCATTTGTTTTTCAATGATGGGCCTTAGTTGCCCCCTCTCTAACTTACCGTTCTAAATACCCCTTCTCCATCTTCCGCAAACATTTCCCCTCATACATCTCCCCCCTTTCCTCCTGTCCCCCTTGTCCATCTTTGTCCCCCTGTCCATCTTTGTCCCCTGTCCCTCACTTTGTCCCCTTGCCCACATTTTCTGTCCTCTGTCCCAGATCCCTTTCCCCCTCTCTGTCCCCCTGTCCCCCCTTTCCATCTCTCTGTCCCCCTGTCCCTCTCTATCCCATTGTCCCTGTCTCTGTCCCCCCTGTCTCTCTCTGTCCCCCTGTTCTTCTCTGTCCTCCTGTTCCTCTCTCTGTCCCCCTGTCACTCTCTGTCCCCCTGTTCCTCTATGTCCCCCTGTCCATCTCTCTGTCCCCTGTACCTCTCTGTCCCCCTGCCCACTCTTTCTGTCCGCTGTCCATCATCTGTCCCCCTCCCTTTCCTCCAGTCCCCCTATCCATCTCTGTCCCCTTGTCCCTGTCTCTCCTCTGTCCCCTCTCTCTTGGTCTCCTGCCCCCCTCTCCTCCCTCTGTCCCCCGGTCCCCCTCTCTGACCCTGTCCCTCTGTCTCTGTCTCTGTCCATGTCCCCCTCTCTGTCCCTGTCTCCCTCCCTGTCCCACTGCTCCCCCTCTGTTCCCCGTCCCTCCTCTGGCCCTGTCCGTCTGTCCCTGTCCCTCTGTCTCTGCCTCTCCTCGTTTCTGACATTCTCTGTGTCAGCCTATCTCTCTGTCTCTTTCCTCGCTCTATCTCTGTCATTCTCTCACTGACTTTGCATATCCTTATCTATACGTCTCTGTGTCTAACATTCTCTCCCTGACTCTGTCTATATCTATTTCTCTGTCTCGATCTTCATCTCTTTCTCTCTCTCTCTCTCTCTCTCTCTCTCTCTCTCTCTCTCTCTCTCTCTCTCTCTCTCTCTCTCTCTCTCTCGATCTTTCTCTCTCTCTCTCTCTCTCTCTCTCTCTCTCTCTCTCTCTCTCTCTCTCTTTCTCTCTCTCTCTCTCTCTCTCTCTCTCTCTCTCTCTCTCTCTCTCTCTCTCTCTCTTCTCTCTCTCTCTCTCTCTCTCTCTCTCTCTCTCTCTCTCTCTCTCTCTCTCTCTCTCTCTCTCTCTCTCTCTCTCTCTCTCCCTCTCTCTCTCTCCTTACATACATACATACATACATACATACATACATACATACATACATACATACATACGTACATACATACATACATACGTACATACATACATACATACGTACATACATACATACATACATACATTTATTTAACACATGTGGTACACGCACAAGGGGACACAGGTGGAAGCTGAGTACCCAAATGAGCCACAGAGAGATTATAGAAAGAACTTTTCAGTGTCAGAGTAGTTAATAAATGGAATGCTTTAGGCAGTAATGTGGTGGAGGCTGATTCCATACACAGTTTCAAGTGTATGGAAAGTGTATGTATTCAAGTGGCGGGACCAAAGAGCCAAAGTTCAACCCTTGCAACCACAACTAGGTTAGTACATACATACATACATAAGATATAAAACAGTGGAGGATTCCCAGGTAGAACAATCAACCACAATGCCCATTACCCCTTTACCCTGATGTCCTTAACTACACAACTATACAAGAGTCATTAACACGTGTAATGGCTGATCCCCCATCACGATAGCATAAAGACCAATTGCTTGACCCGCAGTCTGTCTTGCTCCTCAAATAATTTTCGGGTTAACATGAAAACGTCTCTCGAGTTTATCTTTCTAATGTTGTTTTCCCATCTTTCATTTTATCAGCTTAGTTCCTTTATTATGCCCCAATTACTCATCCCTTGAGCGGTAGTTAAACTGAACCCAAATTTAAAAAAAGTTCCTTGCTAAGCAAGCTACAGTCTTGATAAGTCAGATATATTGTTTGTTAACACATTTCTCAACAATGAACAGTCAGTTTTATCAAGCTAACATATCCTAACACAACGAGTGAGAGTATTAACTGGTATAATTATTTTATTAGACCAGTATATATTATTAGATTATACTGGTATAATTATATATATATATATATATATATATATATATATATATATATATATATATATATATATGTATATATATACATATATATATATATATATATATATATATATATATATATATATATATATATATATATATATATATATATATATATGTATGTATGAGTGTGTGTGTACATGTGTATACAACATTAATAATTTTGTAACTAGCGTCAAACATTGTTATTTGCTTAGCTAAACGAACTAGAGGGTTCCGGTCCTGAACCGATTATGTGCCTCTGTAATCCTTTACACCACGGCCCACGGGATGGGTATGGGGTGCATAATAAAGAAAGCAATAGAAGAAATTGAAATTGCATAATACGGTTATTGACATTCAATAATAGTAAGATAAAGCAATGAGGACCAAATGGGAGACCAGTGATCAGTGTCTTGTATCCCCTGCAATACCTCAAATCCTACGTACCTCACTGACAGGCTCCAGTATGTTTCTGTGAATAATTCAATTTCTCCCACCCTACCCATCAACATTGGTGTTCCTCAGGGCAGCATACTTGGCATACTTGGGTATCCTTTGGAGGTGCTTATCCAGTTCTCACTTGAACACTGTGAGGGGATTGCCAGTTATGCCATGCAGTTATGCAATGTATGAATCTATCTATAAGTCCACCAATCTTTGTAAAAATTTCTTGTATGGATGTACCTTACCTAAATAAACATTTATTTATTTATTATTTATATTTAGGATTCATCAACTGCCAAAGATATTCACATGTCAGTATAATTCTGGCGAGAGAGAGGTTTGGGAAAAGCCGTTATACCAACTAGTCAGCAATAAGGGTGATATTTGTGGGGCACAGGCACACTCGGCCTGGCCCATTAACCCCCAACTGACACTATAACTACTAGCTACTAGGTACATGAACATAATTACATAATTTACGTACATAATTTAAGGTACATAATTACTAGGTACATGAGGACTGGCCATTGTACTATATAGACCTGAAAAAGTGTAACTTAGCGACAACAAGAAAATATTGAATCACAAGACCAACGACGACCATTCCCTTACCCTGCCATAAACACTGAAATTTGACACCCTACCTCTGGAGCCACCCTGACCACAGGTCCACCAACTACATTTCCCTCCCTCCAACTATGCCTCCACTTACATTGTACACACACATATTGTACACCACGCAAGTGTGGACTAGTGTGTAAATCTTACTGATACCACACTTAACCTTTATTCTTTCTCAATGTGTTGTATAAAAGGATCTGATTATACCGTTTCATTTCTAACTCCTTTTCTTGGAAGAATGCCACATATGATCGTACACACACACAAGGTCTGTATAGGGTATAGGCAAGGTCTGACAAGGTATACTAGGTGAGTACTAGTTGAGTACTTACACACAAGATATTCTAGGTGAGACTAGGTGAGTATACACACACACGCAACATATACTAAGTTAGTACACCCAGAAACAAGATATACTAGGTGAATACACACATACAAGGTATACTAGGTGAGTACTAGTTGAGTACTTACACACAAGATATTCTAGGTGAGACTAGGTGAGTATACACACACACGCAACATATACTAAGTTAGTACACCCAGAAACAAGATATACTAGGTGAATACACACATACAAGGTATACTAGGTGAGTACTAGTTGAGTACTTACACACAAGATATTCTAGGTGAGACTAGGTGAGTATTCACACACACGCAACATATACTAAGTTAGTACACCCAGAAACAAGATATACTAGGTGAATACACACATACAAGGTATACTAGGTGAGTACTAGTTGAGTACTTACACACAAGATATTCTAGGTGAGACTAGGTGAGTATACACACACACGCAACATATACTAAGTTAGTACACCCAGAAACAAGATATACTAGGTGAATACCCTAACACCAACCTCCTACAGTACACAACACCAACCTCCCACAGTACACCTCCCACAGGTAACCCCAACACCAACCTCCCACAGTACACAACACCAACCTCCCACAGTACACCTCCCACAGGTAACCCCAGCACCAACCTCCCACAGTACACCTCCCACAGGTAACCCCAGCACCAACCTCCCACAGTACACCTCCCACAGGTAACCCCAGCACCAACCTCCCACAGTACACAACACCAACCTCCCACAGTACACATCCCACAGGTAACCCCAGCACCAACCTCCCACAGTACACAACACCAACCTCCCACAGTACACCTCCCACAGGTAACCCCAGCACCAACCTCCCACAGTACACCTCCTACAGGTAACCCCAACACCAACCTCACACAGTACACCTCCCACAGTAACCCCAGCACCAACCTCCCACAGTACACAACACCAACCTCCCACAGTACACCTCCCACAGGTAACCCCAGCACCAACCTCCCACAGTACACCTCCTACAGGTAACCCCAGCACCAACCTCCCACAGTACACCTCCTACAGGTAACCCCAACACCAACCTCACACAGTACACCTCCCACAGTAACCCCAGCACCAACCTCCCACAGTAACCCCAACACCAACCTCCCACAGTACACAACACCAACCTCCCACAGTACACCTCCCACAGGTAACCCCAGCACCAACCTCCCACAGTACACCTCCTACAGGTAACCCCAACACCAACCTCACACAGTACACCTCCCACAGTAACCCCAGCACCAACCTCCCACAGTACACAACACCAACCTCCCACAGTACACCTCCCACAGGTAACCCCAGCACCAACCTCCCACAGTACACCTCCTACAGGTAACCCCAGCACCAACCTCCCACAGTACACCTCCTACAGGTAACCCCAACACCAACCTCACACAGTACACCTCCCACAGTAACCCCAGCACCAACCTCCCACAGTAACCCCAACACCAACCTCCCACAGTACACAACACCAACCTCCCACAGTACACATCCCACAGGTAACCCCAGCACCAACCTCCCACAGTACACCTCCTACAGGTAACCCCAACACCAACCTCACACAGTACACCTCCCACAGTAACCCCAGCACCAACCTCCCACAGTACACAACACCAACCTCCCACAGTACACCTCCCACAGGTAACCCCAGCACCAACCTCCCACAGTACACCTCCTACAGGTAACCCCAGCACCAACCTCCCACAGTACACCTCCTACAGGTAACCCCAACACCAACCTCACACAGTACACCTCCCACAGTAACCCCAGCACCAACCTCCCACAGTAACCCCAACACCAACCTCCCACAGTACACAACACCAACCTCCCACAGTACACATCCCACAGGTAACCCCAGCACCAACCTCCCACAGTACACCTCCCACAGGTAACCCCAACACCAACCTCCCACAGTACACAACACCAACCTCCCACAGTACACCTCCCACAGGTAACCCCAGCACCAACCTCCCACAGTACACAACACCAACCTCCCACAGTACACATCCCACAGGTAACCCCAGCACCAACCTCCCACAGTACACAACACCAACCTCCCACAGTACACCTCCCACAGGTAACCCCAGCACCAACCTCCCACAGTACACCTCCTACAGGTAACCCCAACACCAACCTCACACAGTACACCTCCCACAGTAACCCCAGCACCAACCTCCCACAGGTACAAAATGAAGCCATGAGAATTATCTTAGGATGCCCAAGAAATGCTATGATTGAGAAAATCAGGATGGAGTTGAATCTGCAGAGTATTGGGGATAGAATTGCAGAGATAAATGTAGCTTCTGCCATTAGATTAATGAGAGGTGGGGGAGCTAATGAATTGGTCCTCTCAGTTCAAAAGGTGGGAAGTACTGAACAATGTATGATGAAGAAAAGAGCATATATGAATACCTTATGTTCTAATGTTATTAAGTATGATGTTATTTCAGAGTGTATTGCTGTGCCCAAGAGAAAATTTACACCACCATGGGAGGATTGTAATGTAGATGTAGTAATTACTCCCTTGCAAAAGAAAAAAAGTATGTATGAAATAGGAGAGCTGAGGGCAACATATGATTGTATAATTAGAAAATTGCCTACAGAAAACACTCTACTACATGTATATTGTGATGGGTCAGTAGCTAGGGATGGGAAGGCAGGATGTATATTGTGATGGGTCAGTAGCTAGGGATGGGAAGGCAGGATGTATATTGTGATGGGTCAGTAGCTAGGGATGGGAAGGCAGGATGTATATGTTCTTAACATTCTGAAACCTATATTGTTTGCTGATGATACTACACTCATCTACTCCAACCCCAACCCACATACACTAAATACTGTAATGTTGTTAATAATGAACTAAAAAAAGTCCACTTATGGATGTCAACCAACAAACTAACACTTAACATAGAAAAGACCTACTACATCTTATTTGGAAGCAAATCTACAAATGCAATTCAGCTTCAGATGACAATGTAAACATTAGCAATAACAATGATGGAAAGTTTCTTGGTCTATTCTTAGACAAGAGACTCAACTTCAGTACCCACATACAATACATAACTAAGAAAGTCTCTAAAACAGTTGGTATACTCTCCAAAATCAGATATTATGTACCTAACCCTGCTCTCATCTCTCTATATTATACACTAATCTATCCCTATCTCAACTATGGTATCTGTGCATGGGGTTCAACCACTGCAAACCACCTCAAGTCCATCATCACCCAGCAAAAATCTGCTATCAGAATAATATCAAATTCTGCTTTCAGACAACACACAGCCCCCTTGTTTAACTCCCTAAACATGCTAAACATAATCTCACTCCATAAATTCTCTTGTGTCAACTACATTTACAAAACCCTGTTCTTAAATGCAAATCCTGCTCTGAAACTCTTCCTGGACAGATGTAATAGGACCCATTATCACCACACCAGAAATAAATATCTCTTTGATATCCCCAGAGTTAAACTTGTATAAATAAATAAATAAATAAATAAATATGTTTATTCAGGTAAGGTACATACATACAAGTAATGTTACATTAATGGATCGATATATAGATAGAGCTAGTACATACAATGCCTAAAGCCACTATTACGCAACGCGTTTCGGGCAGGAAAAACATTAATATCTAGAACTTAATACTAATTGAGCATAAAGAATAAAATGTGTTGAGAACAAATACAAATAAAGATAAAAAAAAGAGGGAACATGACTGAAAAAGCAGCACAAATACAATAGGTTGACAAACAGTGTTGATTAAAAAAAAAAAAAAAATAACAGACATGGGTTGACAATAGAGGGGTAAGGTAGGTTAGTGAATTTATTAGGTAGTGTTTAGTTTTTATCTTAAACTGGTTGAGAGAGGTACAGTCTTTAACATGGTTGGGAAGATCATTCCACATTCTGGGTCCCTTGATTTGTAGAGCATTTCTAGTTTGATTAAGTCGTATTCTTGGAATATCAAAACTGTATTTTTTTCTGGTGTGGTGCTCATGGGTTCTGTTACAACCTTCAATGAAGCTTTTGAGCTTATATGTATGTATTTGTAATGTATGTATGTAAACAATGTATTTATTATCATTTATCAATTCTGATAGAAATTACCTACTTAAAATTATCTGTTAGATTAAGGACCTGCCTGAAACGCTGCGCATACTAGTGGCTTTACAAGATTGTAAATACTGTACTATTCAATGTATTCTCACAACCCCAATGTACCTACTTGTATATATATAAATAAAATAAAATAAAATATTGTGATGGGTCAGTAGCTAGGGATGGGAAGGCAGGATGCAGTATGCCAAACTGAATTCGTGCGCCCCTTGAGGGACTTGAAGTAGAGGGATAGGGATCACAGGATAAGTATGGGTTGCACAAACTACTGGTAACAGGATGAGTATGGGTTGCACAATTAATTACTACAAAGTGGTTGAGTATGGGGTGCACGTAAATGAAGACTCCCAAGAAGCAAATCAGAGATCAGCCCAAGCTTCATCTTGAGGCAAAGCTCAATGCCTTAAGCCATATTGATGCTCTGTCCACAGAGCATTCTCTCTCTCAAATCATAATAGTACACTAATGGTTCCCTACACCACCCCTCAGGTGCAGCTGCAGCAGGCTTGGGTGACATGATGACTATGGGGTGCACAATAAACTAACACTCACAGAATGAGTATGGGCTGCACAATAAGCTACCTCTCACAAGATTAGTAATAAAGAAACATTAATTTTTTGGGTAGGGTGACTGAAACTCATCCTGGGGTAAAAATGTTTATTTAAATTTATTATAGTTAAATGAATTTAGTAAATTATTCCATATATTGTATTATAAGTGAATTGACACTAAACTATAAATGATACTAATAAGGTTTTAAAAATGAAAAACAGTAAAAATCCTTCATGTAAGATATGGAAGTTGAAAAGTAAATTAACTGTAAACTAAATTATAAACTGTAGACATAATATAAAGTATTATAAGTAAAATACCTATAAACTACCAAATAATGTGTAAGGAACCATTTCTATTGTTTGTCCTTTTTTACCTGTTTCCTCAGGTATTTTAAAATTCCCATTCCGTTGTTACTACACTGTTTTCCTGGTGTAGTTCCCTGTGGTTCAAATTTTACTACTTGTACTTCTTGCTGTTTCTGAAGGATTGCTAATGGTAGCCCTTGTTGCACCGGCGGAACTTTTTGTAAATGTTCCACCTGCGGAACTTTTTGTAATTGTTGAATTTCTTGCACCTGCGGTACTTTTTGGACTTTATGCACCTGCTGCACTTGTAGCTCGTCAGGATTTTTTTCCAGGGCATTATCGCTATCACCTTCTGATCCTAATGTAAGTTTATCTGCATCAAGCTTCCTTGTGCGTGCTGGAAAAAAAAATAAAAATAAAAAATAAAAAATTTTGAAATGGAAGATCCTGTGTAACAAATTTAATCAGTTACTATGATCGAGCCGCAGAAATTTTACAGGAAAGATATGGTTGGGTTGACTGCATCTATCTGGACCTAAAAGAGGCATTCAATAGAATTCCACATAAGAGTTTGTTCTGGAAACTGGAACATATTGGAGGGGTGACAGGTAAGCTTCTAACATGGATTAAAAAATTTCAAACTGATAGAAAAATGAGGGCAGTAATCAGAGGCAATGTATTGGACTGGAGAAATGTCACGAGTGGAGTACCACAGGGTTTAGTTCTGGCATTCATGGATAAATAATAAATAAATTGTTCATGATTTTTTTAGACAAAAGCTAGAATATGCAGCAGTTGTATGGTGCCCATATCTTAAGAAGTACATGTACAAACTTGAAATGATACAAAGACGTCATGGGTGTCATAGGGGCACCAGCACACTGGTTTGCTAAAGGGCCCTTAATGCTGTCGAGACCTTATGGGCCCTTGGACCCATTACGTTAAGACATAGTGCTGTATTGGGCCACACACTTTTTGCCATATACATCAACGACAGAGATGATTGAATTGAAATTATATATATATATATATATATATATATATATATATATATATATATATATATATATACATATGTATATATATATATATATACATATGTATATATATATATATATATGAGAGAAAATAATAGGTGGTGATATATTTATATATTATGTGAACTACTTACACAAAAAGAAGTTAGTGGTGAAGATCTTCTTGTCCTCTTCTTGTATTACGTTGTTTGGTAGGATACCATGCGTCACCCGTGCTGGTCCTTTCTTGTAATAGATAACGATTGATTCATACCCACAGCCACGCAGATATGTTAGCTGAAAAGCAAATAATATTTAAACAATAACACTATCTGGGAAAATGCAACAAAATAAATGTTTGAAGCATAGCTGGGCATGTGCAATAGAACCCATAATAGAATCACAATACCAGAAATAAATATCTTTGATATCCCCAGAGTCAAAGTTATTCTGTGTAAATACTCTATGCAAATAAAGGGACCTTGTCTATGGAACTAACTTGCTAACAAATTTAAAAACTGTCCAACTTCTGCCATTTTAAAAAATAAAACCAAAAAGTACCTAAATTTTTTCTTGATAGTTTCCTAACTAGTGTATTAAACTCGCACTGTATCTTATGAAATCCAATGCCAGAATATATGTGCCTAAACCATACAACTTTTCCATTGTAATCATTGCTATCACCTTATATCATGATTGTTATATTGAATGCATATCTTACTATATTATACCTTGAAATATTCCTCAAATTATGCTACAATTTATATGTTGATAACCCTCAAATTTTACTTTAATGTACATAGTAATCTTTGTGATACTTTCTTACAATGTACCAGCCAATTTTTTCCATTTAAGCTTTAAATTGCCTATTTAAAATTATCTGTAAGATTAAGGACCTGCCCAAAACACTATGTGTGCTAGTGGCTTTACAAGAATGTAAAAACATCAATTCTATGTACTCTCATAATCCCAGTGTGCTATCTTGTATATAAATAAATAAACAAATAGTATGTAAGTACTGTACAGCATTATTCATGTTGATTCTATACCTTATCAAGCAAGTTCAGCATAAGAAGAATACAAATGAATACAACAGATGTAGACAAACTTCAATACCTGATTTTCAATCCTTCGTAGAACCCGGCTTGCTGTATTTCGTTCTAAAGCCTTCTTGCCTTTAAGTAGAAAACGGGCTTCCTCTTCTTTCTTCATTAATTCTCTACTGTTTCGGAAGTCACACTGGCAGAACTTGCAAACATTGCTTCGGACATGCACACATTGTTTGCAGTTTGTGCATCTCCTCAAGAATTTTCCCTGAAGACCTGAAGGAAATAGTTTCTAATAAAATACTTATATTCAAATGACCTATGCTGCAAAAATTATAAGTTAAATTGTTGTTAAAATGTACTACAGTAATTAAATATATTATTTAAATTATGAAATAATCTACATTAACACTAGTGAGAGCAATGTTAAAAATTTTAGGACTGCATCTGGAAATAACTTTAATTTTGGATGTGATTAACCATGCTGTAACTTGTATAACAAAACTGAGAGGAGTTGAATCCAACAGCCTGATTGACCAGGCTGTTAATTTCAAGCGAATACTATATTATTGGAAGAAAAAAAAATTATATATATATATATATATATATATATATATATATATATATATAATCAATATTGTAACTTTTTTTGTGTAATGACGTTTTCAAATAAAGTTAGATAAATATACACACATACCAAAAGAATAAGGGTGGTAGGAGAAGAAAATATGAAAGTGTTCAGTGAGGATCCACAAGGTCTTCTCTGAGTACTCTTTATTTTCTTCTCCGAGGCTATGGGTCCCTACACTTGCACCAGAGGTGGTACCCCTCATATATATATATATATATATATATATATATATATATATATATATATATATATATATATATATATGTCGTACCTAGTAGCCCGAACGCACTTCTCAGCCTACTATGCAAGGCCCGATTTGCCTAATAAGCCAAGTTTTTATGAATTAATTGTTTTTCGACTACCTAACCTACCTAAGCTAGCCTAACCTAACTTTTTCGGCTACCTAACCTAACCTAACCTATAAATATAGGTTAGGTTAGGTAGGGTTGGTTAGGTTCGGCCATATATCTACGTTAATTTTAACTCCAATAAAAAAAATTGACCTCATACATAATGAAATGGGTAGCTTTATCATTTCATCAGAAAACAAATTAGAGAAAATATACTGTCAGGAAAACTTGGCTTATTATGCAAATCGGGCCTTGCATAGTAAGCCGAGTACGACGTTCTGGCTACTAGGTACAACATATATATATATATATATATATACATACATACATACATACATACATACATACACACATACATATATATATATATATATATATATATATATGACAGTGTCAGATTCAGTTTACTACAGTTTAGTAATTTCTTACCATTGGATGTACTAGGTAGATCCATGTTTGGTGAAGTTTTATAGCTGGAGCTGGAAGATCCTGTCGAGATGACTTCTTCAAAGAGAATAGCTTCAACACATTGTGTCTTGAGTCTACCAGTACTTGGCCTACAGTTACCAGATCTGATTTACAGAAACTAGTGAACTATGGAGATAAGATTGTTAATAATATACTTTTTTTGAGATTCATATGACTTGCAGCTTAAAAACCAACCTTATTTTAAAATAGTACACTAAAGTACATAGCAAATTGCGAAATTCGTAGTTTTTTAACTACTTTAAAGCTAAATTCTCAAGCTTTGAAAATAAGCACAATTTGCTATTTTAAGCGGAATCTGGCAACTCTGATTTAGCATGTAAACATTGACTTGCATTCACAATGTAGTTATTTATTTTTCAACAATTTAAAACGAGTTATGAAAATACACACATTGGTACATTATTGCAAAGGCACTATACTATATATATATATATATAAATTGTTGCAAGTCGAGCAACAAATATTTTACATTGAACAACAAATGAGATTGGAAAAGCAGTATTGCCAAAATAGACCCCAGACACACCCTGTGGGTAGTAATGGACCCCCATACCGACCCTATGAGGGGTAGTGGACCCCATAATAACACTATGGGCGATAGTGGACACTATACAAACACTATGGGCGGTAGTTGACTTCATAGAGACCCTGTGGGCGGTAAGGGACCCCCTATCGACCCTGTGGGCGGCAGTGGACCCCCTATCGGTCCTGTGGGCGGCAGTGGACCCCCTACCGACCCTGTGGGCGGCAGTGGACCCCTACCGAACGTGTGGGCGGCAGTGGACCCCCTACCGACCCTGTGGGCGGCAGTGGACCCCCTATCGATCCTGTGGGCGGTAGTGGACCCCCCCCATATCGACCCTGTGGGCGGCAGTGGACCCCCTATCGATCCTGTGGGCGGCAGTGGACCCCCTACCGACCCAGTGGGTGGCAGTGGACCCCCTGCCGACCCTGTGGGCGGTAGTGGACCCCTACCGACCCTGTGGACGGTAGTTGACTTCATAGCGACCCAGTGGGCGGTAGTGGACCCCATACCGACCCTGTGGGTGGCGGTGGACCCCATACCGACTCTGTGGGCGGCAGTGAACCCTATATACTAATCCTGTGGGCGATACTGTACCCTATAGTCATCCTGTGGGGGCAATGGATGCCATACATATCCAGTGGGTGTTATTGTACCCCATACTTATTCTGTGGGTGGTTGGAGCCCCATACCCATCCTGTGGGTTATAGTGGACCCCATACTCATCCTGTGGGTGGTATTGGACCCCATACCTATCCTGTGGGTGGTTGTGAGCCCATACCCATCCTGTCGGTGGTAGTGGACGCAATACACATCCAGTGGATGGTATTGGATCCCATACCCTTCCTGTGGGTGGAAGTGATCCCCATACCATTCCTGTGGGTGGATGTGACCCCCATACTCATCCTGCGGGTGTTATTGGACCCCTTACCCACCTAACAGGTGGTAGTGGACCCTATACTAATCCTATAGTTTCCAATAATCCACACCATACCATCCTGTTTGCAGTAGTTTACCCTATATACATTCCAACATAACATCGTTTTCTGTTAGCGTTCCTACAAAACATTCTTTAAAGATTTCTAAAGCACAAACTATGGTATATAATATTGATTGGTGAAGCACTTATTCTATGTAATAATTTATTGTGCTTATTATAATTTACTAAGAACAACTAATATTTCTTAAAACAAAACTACGAGCCTTCAATAGGATGTAGCTGATCTGTAATATTATAAGAGCATGGACAATAGTAGGTGAATTTCACAACCCATGTGGGACCTGAAAACTACAATTTTCGTTATAATTGAACCAATCACGACTATTCAGCTATCTACGTTGATGGACGAGTACTGTGAGACGTAAATTGGTACGTGAGGAAGAGTTTGAGCCTTGGTAAAAAAGTTAACTGGGAATATATCACATATGTACTAAATCACATTCCACATATTGACTTTAAGCACTAGTCATATATGTACTGTCTTGTGTGAGAACGGGTTGAGAACGGGTGAGAAGTCTAAGGTGCTGCCATCTGTGGTTGAGGTTGTCATGAACCAGTTTCCTCCAAAATTGGTACCCTTACAGATAGGCTTACGTGCAGTCAGGTGTATAAGTTTCATGCAAATCATCCGATAAAAAAAATGAAAAATAAATTGATTTTTATTAACTTAATTATTTTTCTAATAATACTAATTATAATATTCTTCTAATATATGCTATTGTGATAGCTGAGAGTCATAGGTATGATTTCAGTTGACACGTGTGTTTGATAATCGTTTTTGAACATTTTGGAATAATTTTGACACCTACTTCAATATTTTTTTCTCCCTTCCTATGTATGCTTCGATGATGAGACTTGGACCAGATGAAACTCTTTTCATATAAAACTCGTCCAAAAAAAATTTGATTGAAATCGAACCAGTTTTCATTTATTGCATATTTGGATCGAAAACCATTCAAATGCCCCCTTAGGCACACTAACCGATTGGGCTCTCTCATTTCCCTTTCCTTAACTTTTTCTGTTCTGCAGTCTTGTATCGCATAGGTAAATGCACTTACCATTGCTGTCGCTCATTGTCGATCCGGATTTACTCGTTGAGGTAAATTTGAGGTCAAAAACTTTGATATTCGTTACAAGTTTCATCATTTAGCTAGTTGAAGTAGTCTTACTATAACTCTATTATTTCCTGCGCGCGGGCGGCGACGTCGGCGAAGAAAGCTTCCAAAGCCTTTTCCTCCGAAGCTTTTTCCTCATCCATGAGTGCCTTTTCCTCGTCCAAACGTGCCTTTTCCTCGTCCAAACGTGCCTTTTCCTCATCCAAACGTGCATTTTCCTCATCCAAACGTGCCTTTTCCTCGTCCAAACGTGCCTTTTCCTTTAAAGCCTTTTCCTCGTCCAAACGTGCCTTTTCCTCATCCAAACGTGCCTTTTCCTCGTCCAAACGTGCCTTTTCCTCATCCAAACGTGCCTTTTCCTCCAACGCCTGTTCCTCTATCGCCTTTTCCTCTAAAGACTTTGGTCTCTTTTTTTGTGTTTCTTTTTTATGGAGACCTTTTGGTCTGATTTGTGTTTCATATCATCGGGCTTAAGACCATAATGAGGCCAAGCAAAGTAAGTTTTCAGCAGGGATAGAAGGACAGAAACTGCAGTAGCGAGGATGGCTCCCTTCATCAGGCTAGCCATAACCAGCCGCCAGACGGGGATCTCATCCGGGAAGGAGCAGGATGGAGGAGACGAGACCAGACGGCCGATCAGGGGAAGCTTCCTTGCTTTACTTCCCCAACCATTGGTCTGCGCGAACTGGGTCTCGGATTCCGCCCGGGCCGCTCTAATTAGAGCATTTTGCCTGGTATGAGAAATAGTAACACTGTAAGTGAGCACACTCAAGCTCACCGTCACAACTAAACCCAGCCAAATGATTTTGGGTTTCGTCATTTTGAAAAATTTAAAGAAACAGTAACAGTAGGTATTAAGTAATATTATAACCCACTTGTGGATTTATAGTTAGGTTAGAACTGAGAATTTTATTGGTCAAGGGGAGATCATGTCTCCCCTTACTCTTCTGTTTTCCTGGGACGTGAGATTCAGCTCCTTTCGCCTTTCCTCGTAGCTCATTCCTCTCAGTTCCCGGACGAGCCTGGTGGCTTACCACTGAATCTTCCCTAACTTTATCCTGTGTTTAACTAAGTATGGACTCCAGGCTGGAGATGCATATTACATGATTGGTCTGACATAAGTGGTATACAGGGTCCAGAACTATTCCTTACACAAGTTTTTAAAAGCAGTTCATATGTTGGCCAAAATAGCATATGCCGCTGATGATATCCTATTGTTGTGGGCCTCTGGGGACAGGTTGTGTATGATGGACTGTATGTAGTGGACGTACTGTGTGGGGGAGTGTGTGTAGTGGTCGTACTGTGTGGGGAAGTGTGTAGTGGTCGTACGTTGTGGGCGAGAGTGTGTGTAGTGATCGTACTGTATGTGGGGGAGTGTGTGTAATGGTCGTATGTTGTGGGCGAGAGTGTGTAGTGATCGTACTGTATGTGGGGGAGTGTGTGTAGTGGAAGTATTGTGTAGGGGGAGAGTGTGTAGTGGTCGTACTGTATGTGGGGGAGTGTGTGTAGTGGAAGTATTGTGTAGGGGGAGAGTGTGTAGTGATCGTACTGTATGTGGGGGAGTGTGTGTAGTGGAAGTATTGTGTAGGGGGAGAGTGTGTAGTGGTCGTAGTGTATGTTGGGGAGAGTGTGTAGTGGAAGTACTGTGTGGGGGGAGAGTGTGTAGTGGTCGTAATGTATGTTGGGGAGAGTATGTAGTGGACGTACTGTATGTTAAGGGAAGAGTGTGCACTGGTCGTACTGTATAGAGGGAGAGGGAGGGAGGGAGTTTTATACAATACAATACAATACAATTTTATTTAGGTAAGGTACATACATACAATAAATATTTACAAGGATTGTTTGACTTATAGGTATAGCTAGTACATACAATGCGTAAAGCCACTATTACGCAAAGCGTTTCGGGCATGATTAGCGGGCGCGGGCGGCGACGTCGGCGAAGAAAGCTTCCAAAGCCTTTTCCTCCGAAGCTTTTTCCTCATCCATGAGTGCCTTTTCCTCGTCCAAACGTGCCTTTTCCTCATCCAAACGTGCATTTTCCTCATCCAAACGTGCCTTTTCCTCGTCCAAACGTGCCTTTTCCTTTAAAGCCTTTTCCTCGTCAAAACGTGCCTTTTCCTTTAAAGCCTTTTCCTCGTCCAAACGTGCCTTTTCCTTTAAAGCCTTTTCCTCGTCCAAACGTGCCTTTTCCTCATCCAAACGTGCCTTTTCCTCATCCAAACGTGCCTTTTCCTCATCCAAACGTGCCTTTTCCTCCAACGCCTGTTCCTCTATCGCCTTTTCCTCTAAAGACTTTGGTCTCTTTTTTTTGTGTTTCTTTTTTATGGAGACCTTTTGGTCTGATTTGTGTTTCATATCATCGGGCTTAAGACCATAATGAGGCCAAGCAAAGTAAGTTTTCAGCAGGGATAGAAGGACAGAAACTGTAGTAGCGAGGATGGCTCCCTTCATCAGGCTAGCCATAACCAGCCGCCAGACGGGGATCTCATCCGGGAAGGAGCAGGATGGAGGAGACGAGACCAGACGGCCGATCAGGGGAAGCTTCCTTGCTTTACTTCCCCAACCATTGGTTTTCAAGGGAAAGCGCCAAGCCATTACGACTATATAGCACTGGAAAGGAGTCAGAATAAGGATTTGGGGATGGGACGGGGGAAGGAAGGAACGGTGCCCAACCACTTGGACGGTCGGGGATTGAACGCCGACCTGCATGAAGCCAGACCGTCGCTCTACCGTCCAGCCCAAACGATTGGGTATGTATAGAGGGAGAGTGTGTAGTGGTCGTACTCTATGTGTAGGGTGTGTGTAGGGGTCGAACTGTATGGAGGGAGAGAGTGTAGTGGCCGCACTCTGTGTGTAGGGGTCGTACTGTGTGGGGAAAGAGTGTGTATTGGTCGCACTATATGGAGGGAGAGTGTGTAGTGGTCGTCCTGTGTGTAGTGGTGGAACTGTGTGGAGGGAGAGTGTGTAGTGGTCGTACCGTGTGGAGGGAGAGTGTGTAGTGGACGTACTGTGTGGGGGAGAGTGTGTAGTGGTAGTACTGTGTCAGGGGGAGAGTGTGTAGTTGTATTACTGTGTGGGGGAGAGTGTGTAGTGGTAGTACTGTGTGTGGGGGAGAGTATATAGTGGTAGTACTGTGTTGGGAACTGTGTGTAGTGGTAGTACTGTGTGGGGGAAGAGTATGTAGTGGTAGTACTGTGTGGGGGGGAGAGTGTGTAGTGGTAGTACTGTGTGGGGGGGAGAGTGTGTAGTGGTAGTACTGTGTGTGGGGGGGAGAGTGTTTAGTGGTAGTACTGTGTGGGGGGGGGGAGTGTGTGCAGTGGTAGTACTGTGTGTAGGGGAGAGTCTGTAGTGGTAGAACTGTGTGGGGGAAGAGTGGGTAATGGTAGTACTGTGTGTGGGGGAGTGTGTGTAGTGGTAGTATTGTGTGTGGAGGAGAGTGTGTAGTGGTAGTACTGTGTGTGAGGGAATGTGTGTTGTGGTAGTAATGTGTGTGGAGGAGAGTGTGTACTGGTAGTACTGTGTGTGGAGGAGAGTGTGTAGTGGTAGTACTGTGTGTGTGGTGGAGAGTGTATAGTGGTCGTACTGTGTGAGGGGAGATTGTGTAGTGGGAGTACTGTGTATTGGGGAGAGTGTGTAGTGGTAGTACTGTGTGTGGGGTAGAGTGTGTAGTGGTTGTAGTGTTTGTGGGGGTGAGTGTGTAGAAGTCGTACTGTGTGTGGTGAAGAGTGCGTAGTGGTTGTACTGCGTGAATGGAGAGTGTGTAGTGGACGTACTGTGTGGGGGGAGAGTGTGTAGTGGAAGTACTGTATGTGGGGGAGAGTGTGTAGTGCTTGTACTGTATGTGGGAGAGAGTGTGTAGTGCTTGTACTGTATGTGGGAGAGAGTGTGTAGTGGTAGTTACTGTATGTAACTTGCTCTGGTTAGGCCCCATTTAGATTATGCAGTTCAGTTTTGGTCGCTGTATTATAGAATGGATATAAATTCGCTTGGACGTGTCCAACGTAGGATGACTAAGTTAATTCCCCAAATTAGAAATCTATCATATGAAGAAAGATTAACAAAGCTTAAGTTGCATTCACTGGAAAGGCGAAGAGTTAGGGGTGACATGATAGAGGTTTACAAGTGGATGAATGGACATAACAAGGGGGATATTATTAGGGTATTAAAAATATCAACACAAGACAGAACACGAAACAATGGGTATAAATTGGATAAGTTTAGATTTAGGGAAGACTTGGGTAAATACTGGTTCAGTAACAGGGTTGTTGATTTGTGGAACCAATTGCCACGTAACGTGGTGGATGTGGGGTCCCTCGATTGTTTCAAGCGCGGGTTGGACAAGTATATGAGTGGGATTGGGTGGTTATAGATAGGAGCGGCCTCGTATGGGCCAATGGGCCTTCTGCAGTTTCCTTTGTTCTTATGTTCTTATGTTGGGGAGAGAGTGTAGTGGTCGTACTGTGTGTTTCGGAGAGTGTGTAGTGGTCGTACTGTTTGGGCGAGAGAGGGTGTAGGGGTAGTACTGTGTGTGTGGGGGAGAGTGTGTAGTGGTCGTAATGTAAGATGGGGAAAGTGTGAAGTGGTAGTACAGTGTGTGAGATAGAGTGTGTAGTGGTTGTACTGTGTGTGTGGGAGAGTGTGTAATGGTAGTACTGACTATGGGGGAGTGTGTGTAGTGGCAGTACTGTGTGTGGGGGAGAGTGTGTAGTGATAGTACTGTGTGGGGGGGAGAGTGTGTAGTGATAGTCATGTGTGTGGGGGAGAGTGTGTAGTGGTAGTACCGTGTGTGTCGGAGAGTGTGTAGTGGTAGTCATGTGTGTTGGTGTAACACGAGGGGGTTGGGGTGTTCTCGATGATCTTTCCTACCTTTTCCCCCTCTACCCGTATTCTTTCTTTTTATTCTCTACCAAGGGACTCCAAAACTTTTACTAAAGCCGACTCCACGCTACGTGGTCCTAAGACGATTGACTGACTCAGGATTCTACAACCCGTATGACGTGACCTAGGCTTTGAGCAAAACCCTAGAGTCGCCTCCGCCGCCACCACCAGACCAGTAACACTGAGCAATGATCGAGGTCTGGATCGATCATGCTAATTAATCAACCTTGGGGCTTGATCCCCACTATAACCGATACCCTTTAAGATCTTAAGTGTGGAATTAATTAACGGGAATGACGATTTCCGATTCGATGTTAGAATCGGCGCCCAATTCAACTCTGCCTCGTGTGGACCACGTAACAAGGACCAACTCACATACATATAACAAACACATGGAAATAATAAAAGTGCAGATTACTAACTAATTAATTTATTAAAAGAAAAAACTAAAACAAAATCTAAAGATGTGCACTCCCTACTTGGCAATGAATTGGCTATCCCTATAAGTAACAATAGCAACTATACCTCTATGTTGACCAGCTTGGGTGGAGTGCTGGTCTTGGGGGGAGAGGTGAGATGGTTGACCTCCCCCAGTTGATCTCGAGCCCACACTAAAACTCTCCTCGTCTGGTCTTCCCCAGACTAGAGCATTGTATCCTTCCGCATAGTCTAAGTTTTACCAAGTTACTAGCAAGGCTTAAGTTTAACAATTAACCTCTGTTTGTACTGAATTGATCCAGATTGGTTGAAATATTTTACTGAAGTTAAATTACACAAGCCTCTTAAGGAAGGCTATTCCCAAATCTAAAATGGCTATTTAACCTTTGAGAAATTACTGAATGTGGGAATTCTTGTGACCTGTGACCGTCAGGTCCAACAAATTCTTCCGCGCCAAGGTCTAGTCATGGATAGTGACGTCACTGATGGTGACTTAAACTCTTTCTCCTAATAATTAGAATACTCTTGATATTATAACCAGGAATATTATACAATACAATTTGAATGCAAAATGAATAAAGGCTAATTTCTCTAAATAAGTGAATACTATAGGATGATTCATTATATGAAACTATGAATAAGGCGTCAATTATTTTCACCGCGAATTCCTTGGGGTCAGGTCCCGGGTCACCATGCGGGTCCAGCTTCCCATTCTCCCTTGTAGATAAAACATTCCGCATAATTCTTACAACTAGCCTAGTTTGTTACATTGGTGAGTGTGTGTAGTGGTAGTACTGTGTGTGGGGGAGTGTGTGTAGTGGTAGTACTGTGAGTGGGGGAGAGTGTGTAGAGGTAGAAGTGTGTGTGAGGGAGAGTGTGTAGTGGTCGTTTTGTGTGTGGAGGGAGTGTGTGTAGTGGTAGTACTGTGAGTGCGGGAGAGTGTGTAGTGGTAGTACTGTGTGTGGTGGAGAGTGTGTAGTGGTAGTACTGTGTGTGGTGGAGAGTGTGTAGTGGTAGTACTGTGTGGGGGGAAGAGTCTGTATTGGTCGTACTATATGGAGGGAGAGTGTGTAGTGGTCGTACTGTGGGTAGTAGTCGTACTGTGTGTAGGGTGAGTGTGTAGCGGTAGTACTGTGCGGGGGAGAGTGTGTAGGGGTCGTACTGTGTGGGAGAAGAGTGTGTAGTGGTTGTACTGTGTGGAGGGAGAGTGTGTAGTGGACGTTCTGTGTGGGGGAGAGTGTGTAGGGGTCGTACTGTTAGGAGAAAGAGTGTGTAGTGGTCGTACTGTGTGGGGGAAGAAGGGGTAGGTGTCGTTCTGCATGCAGGGAGAGTTTGTAGTGGTCGAACTGTGTGGAGGGAGAGTGTGTAGTGGTCGTACTGTGTGGAGGGAGAGTGTGTAGTGGACGTACTGTGTGGGGGAGAGAGTTTAGTGGTCGTACTGTGTGTGAGCAGAGTGTGTATTGGTCGTACTGCATGGAGGGAGAGTGTGTAGTGGTCGAACTGTGTGGAGGGAGAGTGTGTAGTGGTCGTACTGTGTGGAGGGAGAGTGTGTAGTGGTAATACTGTGTGTGGGGGAGATTGTTTAGTGGTAGTACTGTGTGTTGGTAACTGTGTGTAGTGGTAGTACTGTGTGGGGGAAGAGTGTGTAGTGGTAGTACTGTGTGTGGGGGAGAGTGTGTAGTGGCAGTACTGTGTGTGGGGGGGGAGAGTGTGTAGTGGTAGTACTGTGTGGGGGAAGAGTGAGTAGTGGTAGTACTGTGTGGAGGGGGGAGTGTGTAGTGGTAATATTGTGTGGGGGAAGAGTGTGTAGTGGTAGTACCGTGTGGGGGGACTGTGTGCTGTGGTAGTACTGTGTGGGGGACGAGTGTGTAGTGGTAGTACTGTGTGTGGGGGAGTGTGTGTAGTGGTAGTACTGAGTGTGAGGGAGTGTGTAGTGGTAGTATTGTGTGTGGAGGAGAGTGTGTAGTGGTAGTAATGAATGTTGGGGAGAGTGTGTAGTGGTCGTATTGTGTGTTTAGGAGAGTGTGTAGTGGTCGTACTGTGTGGGCGAGAGTGTGTGTTGTGGTAATACTGTGTGTGTGGGGGAGAGTGTGTAGTGGTCGTAATGTATATTGGGGAGAGTGTAGTGGTAGTACTGTGTGGGGGGATTGTGTTTAGTGGTCGTACTATATGTTAGGGAGTGTGTGTAGTGGTAGTATTGTGTGTGGAGGAGAGTGTGTAGTGGTAGTACTGTGTGTGGAGGAGAATGTGTAGTGGTAGTACTGTATGTGGAGGAGAGTGTGTAGTGGTAGTACTATGTGTGGGGGAGAGTGTGTAGTGGTAGTCATGTGTGTTGGGGAGTGTGTATAGTGGTAGTACTGTGTGTGGGGGAGAGAGCGTAATGGTAGTACTGTGTAAGGTAGAGTGTGTAGTCGTAGCGCTGTGTGTGGGGAAGAGTGTAGTGGTAGTACTGTGTATGGCGCAGTGTGTGTAGTGGTAATACTGTGAGTGGGGTAGAGTGTGTAGAGGTAGAACTGTGTGTGAGGGAAGAGTGTGTAGTGGTCGTTCTGTGTTTGAAGGGAGTGTGTGTAATGGTAGTACTTTGTGTGCGGGAGAGTGTGTAGTGGTAGTACTGTGTGTGGGGGAGAGTATGTAGTTGTAGTACTGTGTGGGGGAAGAGTGTGTATTGGTCGTCCTATATGGAGGGAGAGTGTGTAGTGGTCGTACTGTTTGTAGTGGTCGTACTGTGTGTAGGGAGAGTGTGTAGCGGTAGTACTGTACGGGGGAGAGTGTGTAGGGGGAGAGTGTGTAGGGGTCGTACTGTGTGGGGGAAGAGTGTGTAGTGGTTGTACTGTGTGGAGAGAGAGTGTGTAGTGGACGTAATGTGTGGGGGATGAGTGTGTAGTGGACGTTCTGTGTGGGGGAAGAGTGTGTAGTGGAGGTTCTGTGTGGGGGAAGAGTGTGTAGTGGTCGTACTGTGTGGAGGGAGAGTGTGTAGTGGACGTAATGTGTGGGGGGAGAGTGTGTAGTGGTAGTACTGTGTCAGGGGGCGAGTGAGTAGTGGGTTACTGTGTAGGGGAGAGTGTGTAGTGGTAGTACTGTGTGTGGGGGAGAGTGTTTAGTGATAGTACTGTGTGTTGGGAACTGTGTGTAGTGGTAGTACTGTGTGGGGGAGAGTGTGTAGTGGTAGTACTGTGTGTGGGGGAGAGTGTGTAGTGGTAGTACTGTGTGTGGGGGGAGATTATGTAGTGGTAGTACTGTGTGGGGGAAGAGAGAATAGTGGTAGTATGTGTGGGGGGGGAGTGTGTGCAGTGGTAGTACTGTGTGTGGGGGGAGAGTGTGTAGCGGTAGTATTGTGTAGGGGAAGAGTGTGTAGTGGTAGTACTCTGTGGGGGGGAGTGTGTGCAGTGGTAGAACTGTGTGGGGGACGAGTGTGTAGTGGTAGTACTGTGTGTGGGGGAGTGTGTGTAGTGGTAGTATTGTGTGTGGAGGAGTGTGTGTAGTGGTAGAACTGAGTGTGAGGGAGTGTGTAGTGGTAGTATTGTGTGTGGAGGAGAGTGTGTAGTGGTAAGACTGTGTGTGGAGGAGAGTTGGTAGTGATAGTACTGTGTGTGGAGGGGAGTGTGTAGTGGTAGTAATGAATGTTGGGGAGAGTGTGTAGTGGTCGTACTGTGTGTGGGGGAGAGTGTGTAGTGGTAGTTCTGTGTGTGGAAGAGAATGTGTAGTGCTAGTACTGTGTGTGGAGGAGAGTGTGTAGTGATCGTACTGTGTGTTGGGGAGACTGTGTAGTGGTCGTACTGTATGTTGGGAGAGTGTGTAGTGGTTGTACTGTGTGTGGGGGAGAGTGTGTAGTGGATATACTGTGTGGAGGAGAGTGTGCATTGTACGTACTGTGTGAGAGGAGATTGCGTATTGGGAGTACTGTGTATTGAGGGGAGTGTGTAGTGGCAGTACTGTGTGTGGTAAAGTGTATGTAGTGGTCTTACTGTATGCTGGTGAGAGTGTGTAGTGGTAGTACTGTGTGTGGGGGAGAGTGTACTCACCTAGTTGTACTCACCTAGTTGTGTTTACGGGGGTTGAGCTCTGGCTCTTTGGTCCCGCCTCTCAACCGTCAATCAACAGGTGTACAGATTCATGAGCCTATCGGGCTCTGTCATATCTACACTTGAAACTGTGTATGGAGTCAGCCTCCACCACATCACTTTCTAATGCATTCCATTTGTCAACCACTCTGACACTAAAAAAGTTCTTTCTAATATCTCTGTGGCTCATTTGGGCACTCAGTTTCCACCTGTGTCCCCTTGTGCGTGTTCCCCTTGTGTTAAATAGACTGTCTTTATCTACCCTATCAATCCCCTTCAGAATCTTGAATGTGGTGATCATGTCCCCCGTAACTCTTCTGTCTTCCAGCGAAGTGAGGTTTAATTCCCGTAGTCTCTCCCCGTAGCTCATACCTCTCAGCTCGGGTACTAGTCTGGTGGCAAACCTTTGAACCTTTTCCAGTTTAGTCTTATCCTTGACTAGATATGGACTCCATGCTGGGGCTGCATACTCCAGGATTGGCCTGACATATGTGGTATACAAAGTTCTGAATGATTCTTTACACAAGTTTCTGAATGCCGTTCGTATGTTGGCCAGCCTGGCATATGCCGCTGATGTTATCCGCTTGATATGTGCTGCAGGAGACAGGTCTGGCGTGATATCAACCCCCAAGTCTTTTTCCTTCTCTGACTCCTGAAGAATTTTCTCTCCCAGATGATACCTTGTATCTGGCCTCCTGCTCCCTACACCTATCTTCATTACATTACATTTGGTTGGGTTAAACTCTAACAACCATTTGTTCGACCATTCCTTCAGCTTGTCTAGGTCTTCTTGAAGCCTCAAACAGTCCTCTTCTGTTTTAATCCTTCTCATAATTTTAGCATCGTCCGCAAACATTGAGAGAAATGAATCGATACCCTCCGGGAGATCATTTACATATATCAGAAACAAGATAGGACCGAGTACAGAGCCCTGTGGGACTCCACTGGTGACTTCACGCCAATCGGAGGTCTCACCCCTCACCGTAACTCTCTGCTTCCTATTGCTTAGATACTCCCTTATCCACTGGAGCACCTTACCAGCTACACCTGCCTGTCTCTCCAGCTTATGTACCAGCCTCTTATGCGGTACTGTGTCAAAGGCTTTCCGACAATCCAAGAAAATGCAGTCCGCCCAGCCCTCTCTTTCTTGCTTAATCTGTGTCACCTGATCGTAGAATTCTATCAAGCCTGTAAGGCAAGATTTACCCTCCCTGAATCCATGTTGGCGATTTGTCACGAAGTCCCTTCTCTCCAGATGTGTTACCAGGTTTTTTCTCACGATCTTCTCCATCACCTTGCATGGTATACAAGTCAAGGACACTGGCCTGTAGTTCAGTGCCTCTTGTCTGTCGCCCTTTTTGTATATTGGGACCACATTCGCCGTCTTCCATATTTCTGGTAGGTCTCCCGTCTCTAGTGACTTACTATACACTATGGAGAGTGGCAGGCAAAGTGCCTCTGCACACTCTTTCAGTACCCATGGTGAGATCCCATCTGGACCAACAGCCTTTCTAACATCCAGATCCAGCAGGTGTCTCTTGACCTCCTCTCTCGTAATTTCGAACTCCTCCAAGGCCGCCTGGTTTACCTCCCTTTCTCCTAGCACAGTGACCTCACCTTGTTCTATTGTGAAGACCTCCTGGAACCTCTTGTTGAGTTCCTCACACACCTCTCTGTCATTCTCTGTATACCTGTCCTCGCCTGTTCTAAGTTTCAATACCTGTTCTTTCACTGTTGTTTTCCTTCTGATGTGACTGTGGAATAGCTTTGGTTCGGTCTTGGCTTTGTTTGCTATATCATTTTCAAAATTTTTCTCTGCTTCTCTTCTCACCCTGACGTACTCATTCCTGGTTCTCTGGTATCTCTCTCTGCTTTCTGGTGTTCTGTTATTCCGGAAGTTCCTCCACGCCTTTTTGTTCAGTTTCTTCGCTTCCATACATGCCCTATTATACCATGGATTCTTCTGTTGCTTCTCGGATTTTTCCCTTTGGGCCGGGATGAACCTGTTTACTGCCTCCTGACACTTTTGGGTAACATAGTCCATCATACCCTGTACAGACTTGTGTGTAGTGGTAGTCATGTGTGTGGGAAAGAGTGTGTAGTGGTAGTACTGTGTGGGGGGGAGAGTGTGTAGTGGTAGTCATGTGTGTGGGAAAGAGTGTGTAGTGGTAGTACTGTGTGTGTGGGAGAGTGTGTAGTGGTAGTCATGTGTGTTGGGGAGTGTGTGTAGTGGTAGTTCTGTGTGTGGGGGAGAGTGCATAATGGTAGTACTGTGTGTGAGGGTGTGTGTAGTGGTAGGACTGTGTGTGGGGGAGAGTGTGTAGTGGTAGTACTGTGTGTGGAGGAGAGTGTGTAGTGGTAGTATTGTGTGTGTGGGAGAGTGTGCAGTGGTAGTCATGTGTGTGGGGGAGAGTGTGTAGTGGTAGTCATGTGTGTGGGAAAGAGTGTGTAGTGGTAGTACTGTGTGTGTGGGAGAGTGTGTAGTGGTAGTCATGTGTGTGGGGGAGAGTGTGTAGTGGTAGTACTGTGTGTGAGGGTGTGTGTAGTGGTAGGACTGTGTGTGGGGGAGAGTGTGTAGTGGTAGTACTGTGTGTGGAGGAGAGTGTGTAGTGGTAGTATTGTGTGTGAGGGAATGTGTGTAGTGGTAGTACTGTGTGTGTGGAGGAGAGTGTGTAGTGGTAGTATTGTGTGTGAAGGAAAGTGTGTAGTGGTCGTACTGTATGTTGGGGAGAGTGTGTAGTGGTCGTACTGTGTGTGGGGCGAGAGTGTGTAGTGGTAGTACTGTGTGTGGGGGAGAGTGTGTAGTGGTCGTAATGTATGTTGGGGAGAGTGTGTAGTGGTAGTACTGTGTGGGGGGGATTGTGTTTAGTGGTCGTACTGTATGTGGAGGAGAGTGTGTAGTGGTTGTACTGTGTGTGAGGGAGTGTGGGTAGTGGTACTACTGTATGTGGAGGAGAGTGTTTAGTGGTAGTACCGTGAGTGGAGGAGAGTGTGTAGTGGTAGTATTGTGTGAGGAGGAGAGTGTGTAGTGGTAGTACTGTGTGTGGAGGAGAGTGTGTAGTTGTAGTAGTGTGTGTGGAGGAAAGTGTGTAGTGGTCGTACTGTATGTTGGTGAGACCGTGTAGTGGTCGTACTGTATGTTGGTGAGAGTGTGTAGTGGTAGTACTGTGTGGGGGAGAGTGTGAAATGTTTGTACTGTAGTAGTGAAATATGTGACTAGAACCGTCCCAAACCAGAGGAGAACCTCGGGGATCGAACTCGGTCATAGTCAAAAGTGGTGTGGGAGTCTGCAGAATGGGACGGGTTGCGTCAGGGGGGGGACGTTGTGGGTCACAGGGGTAAAATGTAAGGGATGTTGTGGATCATGTTGGTATGAGGGGAGGGGAGAATAAGTATGTGGGCATGTGTACATCATCTGAAGGTTTCTGTGCTTCCCCGGATGTTTTGATGCGTGGTGTCCGGCCAGGCGTCACTTGAGAGAGTGACATGTTGGGTAGGGGATGGAAGCTATGTGGTTGGTATGCGGACATGTAGGGAGGAGGAGGAGGAGGAGAAGAAGAGAAGATGAATATGTATGTGTATGTGTCGTAGAGTTATACCTGTGTGTGTGTAGATAGATAGGAGAATGTTGAGTGAAGGAGATCATAGTCTTAAGATGAGTATAGGAATATGTACGTTATATTGTGGAGGGGAGGGAGCAGACTCTTAAGAGAGGACAGGTGGAGTCATTATTTTAACTCTATGTGGTCCATTAGCCTTAATCGTTTTTCAATGTCTTCAGAGAGTTCTGGGAGATGTTCACCCCAACAGACCTCTCCCACCACTGCAGATTCATTAAGTAGGGGCGTTGTTCTTATTTCCACCAGCTGGCCCTCACCTGCCCACCATCAATCACTTCTCATTTGACTGGGATCGTTTCCCTCCCCTCACACACAAACACGCCATTTGTTCACTGCGAGTCTTCATTCAGTACACACACACCATACAGCTCCGTGTCATGTAAAGACGAACCCTCACATCCTGCTTGAAATGCGGTGTGTTTTATATTCCGTCACCAAACCAACTATGTCGGCGGCAATGCACAAGCTGTGAAAAGCCACCCTTAGGCCATTACGACATCAAATGCAAGCGATGTCAGAAGATTTTCTGCGATAACTGTGAGTGTTATTCTTATTTAATTTTCCACAGTTCATTTTATTGCATCCAGAGGTGAAATATCGTGTGTGTAAACTATTATCTCTCTCTCCTATAGTGTGAGAATATTTACTCATTCGGGCTATTACATTCCACACACTTAAATAAGTTCTTTTCAATTTCAGTTTACAAAACCGTAAAGTGTCCTTACTGCTCACCTGCCCCTCGAGGAGGTCATCGTCGGAATGAAACTTCTCATAAACGTAGGAATCATATATAAAATACTTCTCTTACCTGTATTACATCCACTTGCAAGCAAACACAAGCATAATAATAATATTTTCCCCATTCATCCATGCTGAATATCATTTTGTTCCATTTCAGGTTATAATCCATACCTCGATCGACGGAGGGAACAGATAGATGTCATCGAGTCGGTATCCCATCCGCCCCACACTGAGCTAAAGAGAGCTGATGTCACTCGCGAGTATCCCCCGCCCCTTCAACAAGGGCGGCAACACTGCCAGATGGAGGGCTACGAGACAATATCACGCCCATTTAACACAACGTTAAGGATTCATACCCTCACACCTGCTCAACCCCCTCACGAGGACATAAGTAAGTTATTACTGTCGTATTTCAGTCTATTTCCTAAACATGAATTCCCACTAGTCTGTTCTCACCTCAAAAAAAAAAAAAAATATATATATATATATATATATATATATATATATATATATATATATATATATATATATATATATATATATATATATATATATATATATATATATGTCGTACCTAGTAGCCAGAACGCACTTCTCAGCCTATTATTCTAGGCCCGATTTGCCTAATAAGCCAAGTTTTCCTGAATTAATATATTTTCTCTATTTTTTTTTCTTATGAAATGATTAAGCTGCCCATTTCATTATGTATGAGGTTAATTTTTTTTATTGGAGTAAAAATTAACGTAGATATATGACGGAACATAACCAACCCTACCTAACCTAACCTAACCTATCTTTATAGGTTAGGTTAGGTTAGGTAGCCGAAAAAGTTAGGTTACGTAGGTTAGATAGTCGAAAAACAATTAATTCATGATAACTTGGGTTATTAGGCAATAACCCAAATTATATATATATATATATATATATATATATATATATATATATATATATATATACATATATATATATATATATATATATATATATATATATATATATATATATATATATATATATATATATATATATATATATATATATATTGGTGTATACTGGCAGCAGGTTTTCTTTCAAACATGTTTCATTGAATATGACCGCATATTCTGTTTTTATTATTTTCTGGTTTAGGGCTCCTATCCCTCTAACTATTTTCTTAGCATCAGGGCTTAATTGGAATAGGAGTTCTCCAAAACTCATTTTCGTACTTTTAAGGTGAAGAAAAGAAGTGATTTACTATAGAGTGTATTACACTTATTTGTATAATTTGCACGACGTTTCGAACCTCCATGGTTCATTCTCAAGTGAACAATCTTACAATACTAGTTGATTTTATACCCGCATTAGGTCAGGTGATAATACAATGAAGGTGAAAAACATGGGGGGATACATAAGGGATAAACATAGGGGCTGCAGAAGGCTTATTGGCCCATACGAGGCATCTCCTATCTAAACACAAAGATTAATCCAGTGTAATTGGCCTGTTATGTTGGACATTGTCTTCTGTGTTGGCATCGATATGTTCTTGTCTTGTCCTTACTCTCATGGTGGGTAGAGTAAATAGTTCCGTGATTTGGGTGTTCATGGTAGGTCGCTCTATTCTTATGTGAATTGCCTCAAGAATTTGTAATCTTCTTGAATTTTGGGTTTTGTCTATTATGCAAGTATTCTTGTTCAACATTTCTCTTGTTAGAGTAATGTCATGGGCTTGTCTCATGTGATTCCTAGGGGCACCAGATTGAAGATGGCATGTCAAACGCCTCGTCAGCTTGGTCGACGTCATACCTATGTACTTACATTGAAGGTTACATCCTTCGTGGGGGCAAGTGTACATGTATACAACGCTTGACTGCTGTAGAGGGTTCTCCGTCGGCTTCGGGCTGTTTTTGATAAGGAGTTCGGAAGTCTTCTTGGTTTTGTAGAATATTAACAGGTTTATGTTTTGGTTAGGAGTAGTGCTTTTTACTCCTTTACGGATTATTTCTTTCATTATTCTTTCCTCTTTTATATGTTCACTGTGCATGGTTGATTTGTAATATAATTTTATTGGGGGTGTTGTGGTTTCTGTTCTAGGTTCTGAATTATACCAACGGTCCAAGTGTCTTCTTATAGCAGCGTTTATTTCCGCGTTGCTATATCCGTTGTTCACCAATACCTGAGTTACTCTTTCAAACTCTCTACTCACGTTGCTCCATTCAGAGCAGTGGGTAAGCGCTCGACGAATATAAGCATTGAGAACACTGGCTTTGTATCTTTGGGGGCACTCACTTCTACCGTTCAGGCATAATCCTATGTTGGTGGGCTTGGTATATACGTTGGTGCTTAAAGAGGTTCCTGTTTTTGTTATTAGTACATCCAAGAATGGCAGACTGTTATTTTCACTATTTTCATGTGTAAATCGGAGTACTGACTCTCTCTCTAGGTGTCTTTTTAGGTCAATTAGTTCATCTGAGTCTTTTACTATTACGAATATGTCATCTACATAACGGCAGTATACAGTTGGTTTTTGTCTGCTACTGAAGACCCTATCTTCGATGGTTCCCATATAAAAATTAGCAAATAAAACTCCTAAGGGGGAGCCCATTGCTACTCCGTCTATCTGTAATTACATGTCTCCTTGTGGACTGATGAAAGGGGCTTCCTTTGTACATGCTTCGAGAAGACTTTTCAAGTATGGCACAGGTATGTCTAATTTGGGGGTGCTCTCGTCTCTGTATACTCTGTCCAGTATCATTCCTATGGTTGTGTCGACTGGGACGTTGGTAAAAAGGGATTCAACGTCCAGGGAAGCGATGATTCCATCGGGCTGGGTAGATTTGATCAATTCTAGGAAATCTGCTGATGATTGTAGACTAAACTTACTTGGAGTGTATGGAGTTAGGAGTTCATTGAGTTTTTTTGCCAGGTGATAAGTTGGGGTTGGTATTTGGCTGATTATAGGGCGTAGTGGGTTACCTGATTTATGCGTCTTAACATTGCCGTAGGCATATCCTAAGCCATAGTCGCCTTGAAGTTTATTGAAATGCACACTACCTTTCTTTGCGTTGATTGCTGTAATTGTTTTGTTTACTTTCCGCTTAAGGTCTTCTACGGGGTTCCTCATGATTCGTTGAAATTTGGAGTCGTCACTTAGGATGTCGCTAATTTTGTTCATGTATTCATGGGTAGGAATCAATACATATGCTGCTGTTTTGTCGGCTTTTCTTATTGTTACGTCTTTCAGATTTTTTAGTTGTTTCGCTGCTTCTTTGAGTCGTGGGGTTAAGATTGTAGATGAATATGTTCCTCGTTTTTTCCCTGCTTCTGCAAGTAGTTCAGCTTGAAGTGTGTCCGTGGTGATGACTTTTTTGTTGTCTTCTAGCTTATGGATATCGTCCAGAAGCATTTCGATTTCCAGGCGTTTTTGATGCATCTTTGGTTTAGATAAGAATTGACAATTTAGACCAAGATTTAAGAGGTCTCGTTGGTCCTGGGTAAGATCATAAGAAGTCAGGTTAAAGTAGCCATCTTTAGGACGAGGGATTTTTAGCTGTCCACCGTTTAGGGATGTTAACTTACGGAGTGTCTTTGTTTCTACAAGAGTTTTATGTTGTTGTTTCAGGTTAAATAGTTCACTGTTGATGGTTTGCTTGAGTTGGATAGGGATGTCGTACTGGGTCCATTTGTTTAACAGATGCTCCGCCTGCTCTATAAAGGTTTGGAGGGCTTCCTTCTTCTTGTTTAGTTGATGCCGAATGAGCTCTTGCCTATACCTATAGGTAAACTCTGTATTGTGGACTGCTGGGTCATGTGGGTTTATATTGGTGTATACTGGCAGCAGGTTTTCTTTCAAACATGTTTCATTGAATATGACCGCATATTCTGTATTTATTATTTTCTGGTTTAGGGCTTCTAAACCAGGGCTTTAGGACCTAATGCGGGTATAAAATCAACTAGTATTGTAAGATTGTTCACTTGAGAATGAACCATGGAGGTTCGAAACGTCGTGCAAATTATACAAATAAGTGTAATACACTCTATAGTAAATCACTTCTTTTCTTCACCTTAAAAGTACGAAAATGAGTTTTGGAGAACTCCTATTCCAATTAAGCCCTGATGCTAAGAAAATAGTTAGAGGGATAGAAGCCCTAAACCAGAAAATAATATATATATATATATATATATATATATATATATATATATATATATATATATATATATATATTGTGACGATAATATCTTTCAAGAGAGATTGAGCCTGCTCTTCCCTACTTTAAGTTACGCCAAAAACATAAGTATAAGATGCTACATTCAAGATACGTTACCAGTAGCACAAAACGTTTTGACCAGGAGGCAAGACGTATCCAAGATCCCCTCACTCCACACACCCTCCTCACGCCGGCTCATCATCAAACCAGCTAACTACCCTTCACCAGCTTACCTGCTTCTGATTGGCGACTCGCCAGCCGCGCACCTGCACACAGCATCTCAGCGCCCTCTACATGAATCAACGTCTGAGCCTGACCAGCAATCCACTTTAGAATATTCCTTGTGCTCTTAAGGTTGATACCTCTCTCTGGCATACTCGCTCATTAGCTCGTATACGAAGGGAGGTTTCAGCCATAGCTGATATTCTCAGCACCATTTTAACATTGTAATTTTTGTATTTCACATTGTCTTTACATTTTCTTCATTATTTAATTGTAATTTAACTTCAAGAGATTTGTCTTTATTTTCATTTATGTTTAAAGTAAATATATTAAAGTTTCATTGTTCATATTTTGTTTTAGTGTCACATTTTAATGGGGGCCTGTCCGGGAGCTTCACTCAGGTACTAGTACCAGAACGTCAATTTGTGGTAAGCGTACTTCACTTTGCTAAAGTAGCCTTTCAATATTATCATTAATTTTTATATTTATATGGTGCTGTGTGTATTGTGCATTCCGAGAGTAGCATATGGTGAGTGTGAGTTAACTTTGGATTACGTGGTGACTGTAGGCCTCAGTCATTCTCTTAATTGGTCATCTCTCCCTCCGTGTTATTACTCGTGTTTACCACCTTTTGTCCCTAGGATATTTCTCATATTTTCGGCAGATCATCATTTTGATACCCTGGTACTTTGGTTTGTCTCTGGGTCAAAGCACCCTATCATCTGCAATCCGATCGAAGGAGGAAAAGAGGGCCATAGTTCCTCTAGCACGGACTTTGTTGCTGAGTTGGGACCTCAGCAGCAGTTTTCGTCACCAGTTGGCACTCGCACCCCTACACGTCGGTCAGAGATGATGATATTTACTTAGGTAGAGAATTAACTTTCTTTTTACAGAGCACAAAGTTCGCTAATTCTGTAAGTATCATATTCATTTAGTAGGAAACCCTTGCTTATGTCCTATAGAGACTCGGCAAGGTATGCCCACATTCTTGGACTACCTAATTCACTTTTGGAGCAATTAAATGTTTCATTTGTTTTAGAAACTCAGTTTCACTTATTTAGTAGGATTTTCTTGCCCTTATTCTCTTACATTGAGTACCGGGTACAAGATTTCCTGCGACTTTGATTGACTAATCATTTACCATCCTATAATTAACTTTAATTGTTAAAGATTAAAATTCCACAGGATAGTTACCAGTTGCCACGTTATCCTGTTTCTGACATTTACCATATCACAACTATATTCGTGTAAATTTATTTGCTATCTTTCACCATGTTTCGTCTCCAAGCTTTCCGTAACGATCCAGCTGGTGAAATAGGGACATTATGTCGTGCCAAGAGGACTGAATTACAAACTCTTGTACACGAGTATCAACTAGATGTTCCCCATGGAGCCAACAAAAATGAAATCCATACCCTAATCATGGATTACCTCTTAGATGAAAGGAAAATTGACTCTGACAACCACGAAACTTACTCTATTGCAGATAAACCTGATTTGCCAACTATGAAACTCAAACTAGAAATTGCCAAGATCGATTGAGCAACAAAGGGAAGCCCTCGACCAACAAAAAGAAGCCCTACAACTGAAAGAACGAGAAGCCGCCTTGAGGAAAGAAGAACAAGAACGAGAGGCAGCCTTAAGGAAAGAAGAACAAGAACGAGAGGCAGCCTTGAGGAAAGAAGAACAAGAGAGGTGGCCCTAAAAGAACGAGAGATGGCTCTCAAGGAACGTGAGATTGCAATACTCCGTGAGCATGAGCAAGTACAGCTTGAAGCAAAACATCGTCACCTGGAGATGCAACGCGAGCATGACAAACAAGCGGATATGGCTATAGAATGTCGACAACGAGAACTCACGTTGGAGACTTCACATCTCACTCAACGCCAGCAAGCTACCGCCAGTCTTCCAGTAAGTTTTAATATCTCCCATGCAAGTAAGTTAATGCCACCATTCGTTGAGACAGAGATCGACGTCTTTTTTACCACCTTTGAGACCCTAGCTAATCAACTTAGCTGGCCTGCTGACCAATGGTCTACCCTTCTCAGAGTGCATCTTACAGATAGAGCTGCAGTTACTCTCAGTACCTTAGCGTCTGAGAATGACTACCACACCCTGAAGCAAGCACTGTTGGACGCCTACCTTCTCTCCACCGAAAGCTACCGACGAAAATTCCGTGACCATCTTAAGGCAAGTACCACCACCTTTCTAGAATTTGCCAATACAAAGAAAAGATATTTTATGAAATGGCTGGAAGCAGCACATGTCTCTACATTTGCAGAACTCATCAACCCCATGCTAGTTGAGGAATTCTTGAGACGTGTTCCCCCTTCCGTCCGTTTATATCTAGCAGATAAAGAAGAAACCGACTACATCAAATGTGCGAAGTCGGCTGATACCTACAGCCTCATCCACCGGCTGACACCATCACCACCTCCCAGTAAGAAGTCTTGGTACAACGATAAAGTGAGTACAGAGGAAGCGAGCTCACAATTGTATTGTAAGTATTGCAAACTCTATGGACATACCATAGATAGATGTGTGAAGGCTCAATACAAGAGCAATGAAGCTACTAAACCCAAACAGACTCCTCCTAAGTCCGGAAAGCCTGTAATGAATGTTGGTGTTAATGTTAATGATCTTTACTGAAGAGAGAAAGATCATTAACATTAACACCAACATTCATTACAGGCTTTCCGGACTTAGGAGGAGTCTGTTTGGGTTTAGTAGCTTCATTGCTCTTGTATTGAGCCTTCACACATCTATCTATGGTATGTCCATAGAGTTTGCAATACTTACAATACAATTGTGAGCTCGCTTCCTCTGTACTCACTTTATCGTTGTACCAAGACTTCTTACTGGGAGGTGGTGATGGTGTCAGCCGGTGGATGAGGCTGTAGGTATCAGCCGACTTCGCACATTTGATGTAGTCGGTTTCTTCTTTATCTGCTAGATATAAACGGACGGAAGGGGGAACACGTCTCAAGAATTCCTCAACTAGCATGGGGTTGATGAGTTCTGCAAATGTAGAGACATGTGCTGCTTCCAGCCATTTCATAAAATATCTTTTCTTTGTATTGGCAAATTCTAGAAAGGTGGTGGTACTTGCCTTAAGATGGTCACGGAATTTTCGTCGGTAGCTTTCGGTGGAGAGAAGGTAGGCGTCCAACAGTGCTTGCTTCAGGGTGTGGTAGTCATTCTCAGACGCTAAGGTACTGAGAGTAACTGCAGCTCTATCTGTAAGATGCACTCTGAGAAGGGTAGACCATTGGTCAGCAGGCCAGCTAAGTTGATTAGCTAGGGTCTCAAAGGTGGTAAAAAAGACGTCGATCTCTGTCTCAACGAATGGTGGCATTAACTTACTTGCATGGGAGATATTAAAACTTACTGGAAGACTGGCGGTAGCTTGCTGGCGTTGAGTGAGATGTGAAGTCTCCAACGTGAGTTCTCGTTGTCGACATTCTATAGCCATATCCGCTTGTTTGTCATGCTCGCGTTGCATCTCCAGGTGACGATGTTTTGCTTCAAGCTGTACTTGCTCATGCTCACGGAGTATTGCAATCTCACGTTCCTTGAGAGCCATCTCTCGTTCTTTTAGGGCCACCTCTCTTGTTCTTCTTTCCTCAAGGCTGCCTCTCGTTCTTGTTCTTCTTTCCTTAAGGCTGCCTCTCGTTCTTGTTCTTCTTTCCTCAAGGCGGCTTCTCGTTCTTTCAGTTGTAGGGCTTCTTTTTGTTGGTCGAGGGCTTCCCTTTGTTGCTCAATCGATCTTGGCAATTTCTAGTTTGAGTTTCATAGTTGGCAAATCAGGTTTATCTGCAATAGAGTAAGTTTCGTGGTTGTCAGAGTCAATTTTCCTTTCATCTAAGAGGTAATCCATGATTAGGGTATGGATTTCATTTTTGTTGGCTCCATGGGGAACATCTAGTTGATACTCGTGTACAAGAGTTTGTAATTCAGTCCTCTTGGCACGACATAATGTCCCTATTTCACCAGCTGGATCGTTACGGAAAGCTTGGAGACGAAACATGGTGAAAGATAGCAAATAAATTTACACGAATATAGTTGTGATATGGTAAATGTCAGAAACAGGATAACGTGGCAACTGGTAACTATCCTGTGGAATTTTAATCTTTAACAATTAAAGTTAATTATAGGATGGTAAATGATTAGTCAATCAAAGTCGCAGGAAATCTTGTACCCGGTACTCAATGTAAGAGAATAAGGGCAAGAAAATCCTACTAAATAAGTGAAACTGAGTTTCTAAAACAAATGAAACATTTAATTGCTCCAAAAGTGAATTAGGTAGTCCAAGAATGTAGGCATACCTTGCCGAGTCTCTATAGGACATAAGCAAGGGTTTCCTACTAAATGAATATGATACTTACAGAATTAGCGAACTTTGTGCTCTGTAAAAAGAAAGTTAATTCTCTACCTAAGTAAATATCATCATCTCTGACCGACGTGTAGGGGTGCGAGTGCCAACTGGTGACGAAAACTGCTGCTGAGGTCCCAACTCAGCAACAAAGTCCGTGCTAGAGGAACTATGGCCCTCTTTTCCTCCTTCGATCGGATTGCAGATGATAGGGTGCTTTGACCCAGAGACAAACCAAAGTACCAGGGTATCAAAATGATGATCTGCCGAAAATATGAGAAATATCCTAGGGACAAAAGGTGGTAAACACGAGTAATAACACGGAGGGAGAGATGACCAATTAAGAGAATGACTGAGGCCTACAGTCACCACGTAATCCAAAGTTAACTCACACTCACCATATGCTACTCTCGGAATGCACAATACACACAGCACCATATAAATATAAAAATTAATGATAATATTGAAAGGCTACTTTAGCAAAGTGAAGTACGCTTACCACAAATTGACGTTCTGGTACTAGTACCTGAGTGAAGCTCCCGGACAGGCCCCCATTAAAATGTGACGCTAAAACAAAATATGAACAATGAAACTTTAATATATTTACTTTAAACATAAATGAAAATAAAGACAAATCTCTTGAAGTTAAATTACAATTAAATAATGAAGAAAATGTAAAGACAATGTGAAATACAAAAATTACAATGTTAAAATGGTGCTGAGAATATCAGCTATGGCTGAAACCTCCCTTCGTATACGAGCTAATGAGCAAGTATGCCAGAGAGAGGTATCAACCTTAAGAGCACAAGGAATATTCTAAAGTGGATTGCTGGTCAGGCTCAGACGTTGATTCGTGTAGAGGGCGCTGAGATGCTGTGTGCAGGTGCGCGGCTGGTGAGTCGCCAATCAGAAGCAGGTAAGCTGGTGAAGGGTAGTTAGCTGGTTTGATGATGAGCCGGCGTGAGGAGGGTGTGTGGAGTGAGGGGATCTTGGATACGTCTTGCCTCCTGGTCAAAACGTTTTGTGCTACTGGTGACGTATCTTGAATGTAGCATCTTATACTTGTGTTTTTGGCGTAACTTAAAGTAGGGAAGAGCAGGCTCAATCTCTCTTGAAAGATATTATCGTCACAATATATATATATATATATATATATATATATATATATATATATTATTTTCTGGTTTAGGGCTTCTATCCCTCTAACTATTTTCTTAGCATCAGGGCTTAATTGGAATAGGAGTTCTCCAAAACTCATTTTCGTACTTTTAAGGTGAAGAAAAGAAGTGATTTACTATAGAGTGTATTACACTTATTTGTATAATTTGCACGACGTTTCGAACCTCCATGGTTCATTCTCAAGTGAACAATCTTACAATACTAGTTGATTTCATACCCGCATTAGGTCAGGTGATAATACAATGAAGGTGAAAAACATGGGGGGATACATAAGGGATAAACATAGGGGCTGCAGAAGGCTTATTGGCCCATACGAGGCATCTCCTATCTAAACACAAAGATTAATCCAGTGTAATTGGCCTGTTATGTTGGACATTGTCTTCTGTGTTGGCATCGATATGTTCTTGTCTTGTCCTTACTCTCATGGTGGGTAGAGTAAATAGTTCCGTGATTTGGGTGTTCATGGTAGGTCGCTCTATTCTTATGTGAATTGCCTCAAGAATTTGTAATCTTCTTGAATCTTGGGTTTTGTCTATTATGCAAGTATTCTTGTTCAACATTTCTCTTGTTAGAGTAATGTCATGGGCTTGTCTCATGTGATTCCTAGGGGCACCAGATTGAAGATGGCATGTCAAACGCCTCGTCAGCTTGGTCGACGTCATACCTATGTACTTACATTGAAGGTTACATCCTTCGTGGGGGCAAGTGTACATGTATACAACGCTTGACTGCTGTAGAGGGTTCTCCGTCGGCTTCGGGCTGTTTTTGATAAGGAGTTCGGAAGTCTTCTTGGTTTTGTAGAATATTATCAGGTTTATGTTTTGGTTAGGAGTAGTGCTTTTTACTCCTTTACGGATTATTTCTTTCATTATTCTTTCCTCTTTTATATGTTCACTGTGCATGGTTGATTTGTAATATAATTTTATTGGGGGTGTTGTGGTTTCTGTTCTAGGTTCTGAATTATACCAACGGTCCAAGTGTCTTCTTATAGCAGCGTTTATTTCCGCGTTGCTATATCCGTTGTTCACCAATACCTGAGTTACTCTTTCAAACTCTCTACTCACGTTGCTCCATTCAGAGCAGTGGGTAAGCGCTCGACGAATATAAGCATTGAGAACACTGGCTTTGTATCTTTGGGGGCACTCACTTCTACCGTTCAGGCATAATCCTATGTTGGTGGGCTTGGTATATACGTTGGTGCTTAAAGAGGTTCCTGTTTTTGTTATTAGTACATCCAAGAATGGCAGACTGATATTTTCACTATTTTCATGTGTAAATCGGAGTACTGACTCTCTCTCTAGGTGTCTTTTTAGGTCAATTAGTTCATCTGAGTCTTTTACTATTACGAATATGTCATCTACATAACGGCAGTATACAGTTGGTTTTTGTCTGCTACTGAAGACCCTATCTTCGATGGTTCCCATATAAAAATTAGCAAATAAAACTCCTAAGGGGGAGCCCATTGCTACTCCGTCTATCTGTAAATACATGTCTCCTTGTGGACTGATGAAAGGGGCTTCCTTTGTACATGCTTCGAGAAGACTTTTCAAGTGTGGCTCAGGTATGTCTAATTTGGGGGTGCTCTCGTCTCTGTATACTCTGTCCAGTATCATTCCTATGGTTGTGTCGACTGGGACGTTGGTAAAAAGGGATTCAACGTCCAGGGAAGCGATGATTCCATCGGGCTGGGTAGATTTGATCAATTCTAGGAAATCTGCTGATGATTGTAGACTAAACTTACTTGGAGTGTATGGAGTTAGGAGTTCATTGAGTTTTTTTGCCAGGTGATAAGTTGGGGTTGGTATTTGGCTGATTATAGGGCGTAGTGGGTTACCTGGTTTATGCGTCTTAACATTGCCGTAGGCATATCCTAAGCCATAGTCGCCTTGAAGTTTATTGAAATGCACACTACCTTTCTTTGCGTTGATTGCTGTAATTGTTTTGTTTACTTTCCGCTTAAGGTCTTCTACGGGGTTCCTCGTGATTCGTTGAAATTTGGAGTCGTCACTTAGGATGTCGCTAATTTTGTTCATGTATTCATGGGTAGGAATCAATACATATGCTGCTGTTTTGTCGGCTTTTCTTATTGTTACGTCTTTCAGATTTTTTAGTTGTTTCGCTGCTTCTTTGAGTCGTGGGGTTAAGATTGTAGATGAATATGTTCCTCGTTTTTTCCCTGCTTCTGCAAGTAGTTCAGCTTGAAGTGTGTCCGTGGTGATGACTTTTTTGTTGTCTTCTAGCTTATGGATATCGTCCAGAAGCATTTCGATTTCCAGGCGTTTTTGATGCATCTTTGGTTTAGATAAGAATTGACAATTTAGACCAAGATTTAAGAGGTCTCGTTGGTCCTGGGTAAGATCATAAGAAGTCAGGTTAAAGTAGCCATCTTTAGGACGAGGGATTTTTAGCTGTCCACCGTTTAGGGATGTTAACTTACGGAGTGTCTTTGTTTCTACAAGAGTTTTATGTTGTTGTTTCAGGTTAAATAGTTCACTGTTGATGGTTTGCTTGAGTTGGATAGGGATGTCGTACTGGGTCCATTTGTTTAACAGATGCTCCGCCTGCTCTATAAAGGTTTGGAGGGCTTCCTTCTTCTTGTTTAGTTGATGCCGAATGAGCTCTTGCCTATACCTATAGGTAAACTCTGTATTGCGGACTGCTGGGTCATGTGGGTTTATATTGGTGTATACTGGCAGCAGGTTTTCTTTCAAACATGTTTCATTGAATATGACCGCATATTCTGTATTTATTATTTTCTGGTTTAGGGCTTCTATCCCTCTAACTATTTTCTTAGCATCAGGGCTTAATTGGAATAGGAGTTCTCCAAAACTCATTTTCGTACTTTTAAGGTGAAGAAAAGAAGTGATTTACTATAGAGTGTATTACACTTATTTGTATAATTTGCACGACGTTTCGAACCTCCATGGTTCATTCTCAAGTGAACAATCTTACAATACTAGTTGATTTTATACCCGCATTAGGTCCTAAAGCCCTGGTTTAGAAGCCCTAAACCAGAAAATAATAAATACAGAATATGCGGTCATATTCAATGAAACATGTTTGAAAGAAAACCTGCTGCCAGTATACACCAATATAAACCCACATGACCCAGCAGTCCACAATACAGAGTTTACCTATAGGTATAGGCAAGAGCTCATTCGGCATCAACTAAACAAGAAGAAGGAAGCCCTCCAAACCTTTATAGAGCAGGCGGAGCATCTGTTAAACAAATGGACCCAGTACGACATCCCTATCCAACTCAAGCAAACCATCAACAGTGAACTATTTAACCTGAAACAACAACATAAAACTCTTGTAGAAACAAAGACACTCCGTAAGTTAACATCCCTAAACGGTGGACAGCTAAAAATCCCTCGTCCTAAAGATGGCTACTTTAACCTGACTTCTTATGATCTTACCCAGGACCAACGAGACCTCTTAAATCTTGGTCTAAATTGTCAATTCTTATCTAAACCAAAGATGCATCAAAAACGCCTGGAAATCGAAATGCTTCTGGACGATATCCATAAGCTAGAAGACAACAAAAAAGTCATCACCACGGACACACTTCAAGCTGAACTACTTGCAGAAGCAGGGAAAAAACGAGGAACATATTCATCTACAATCTTAACCCCACGACTCAAAGAAGCAGCGAAACAACTAAAAAATCTGAAAGACGTAACAATAAGAAAAGCCGACAAAACAGCAGCATATGTATTGATTCCTACCCATGAATACATGAACAAAATTAGCGACATCCTAAGTGACGACTCCAAATTTTTTACGAATCACGAGGAACCCCGTAGAAGACCTTAAGCGGAAAGTAAACAAAACAATTACAGCAATCAACGCAAAGAAAGGTAGTGTGCATTTCAATAAACTTCAAGGCGACTATGGCTTAGGATATGCCTACGGCAATGTTAAGACGCATAAATCAGGTAACCCACTACGCCCTATAATCAGCCAAATACCAACCCCAACTTATCACCTGGCAAAAAAACTCAATGAACTCCTAACTCCATACACTCCAAGTAAGTTTAGTCTACAATCATCAGCAGATTTCCTAGAATTGATCAAATCTACCCAGCCCGATGGAATCATCGCTTCCCTGGACGTTGAATCCCTTTTTACCAACGTCCCAGTCGACACAACCATAGGAATGATACTGGACAGAGTATACAGAGACGAGAGCACCCCCAAATTAGACATACCTGAGCCACACTTGAAAAGTCTTCTCGAAGCATGTACAAAGGAAGCCCCTTTCATCAGTCCACAAGGAGACATGTATTTACAGATAGACGGAGTAGCAATGGGCTCCCCCTTAGGAGTTTTATTTGCTAATTTTTATATGGGAACCATCGAAGATAGGGTCTTCAGTAGCAGACAAAAACCAACTTTATACTGCCGTTATGTAGATGACATATTCGTAATAGTAAAAGACTCAGATGAACTAATTGACCTAAAAAGACACCTAGAGAGAGAGTCAGTACTCCGATTTACAAATGAAAATAGTGAAAATAACAGTCTGCCATTCTTGGATGTACTAATAACAAAAACAGGAACCTCTTTAAGCACCAACGTATATACCAAGCCCACCAACATAGGATTATGCCTGAACGGTAGAAGTGAGTGCCCCCAAAGATACAAAGCCAGTGTTCTCAATGCTTATATTCGTCGAGCGCTTACCCACTGCTCTGAATGGAGCAACGTGAGTAGAGAGTTTGAAAGAGTAACTCAGGTATTGGTGAACAACGGATATAGCAACGCGGAAATAAACGCTGCTATAAGAAGACACTTGGACCGTTGGTATAATTCAGAACCTAGAACAGAAACCACAACACCCCCAATAAAATTATATTACAAATCAACCATGCACAGTGAACATATAAAAGAGGAAAGAATAATGAAAGAAATAATCCGTAAAGGAGTAAAAAGCACTACTCCTAACCAAAACATAAACCTGATAATATTCTACAAAACCAAGAAGACTTCCGAACTCCTTATCAAAAACAGCCCGAAGCCGACGGAGAACCCTCTACAGCAGTCAAGCGTTGTATACATGTACACTTGCCCCCACGAAGGATGTAACCTTCAATGTAAGTACATAGGTATGACGTCGACCAAGCTGACGAGGCGTTTGACATGCCATCTTCAATCTGGTGCCCCTAGGAATCACATGAGACAAGCCCATGACATTACTCTAACAAGAGAAATGTTGAACAAGAATACTTGCATAATAGACAAAACCCAAAATTCAAGAAGATTACAAATTCTTGAGGCAATTCACATAAGAATAGAGCGACCTACCATGAACACCCAAATCACGGAACTATTTACTCTACCCACCATGAGAGTAAGGACAAGACAAGAACATATCGATGCCAACACAGAAGACAATGTCCAACATAACAGGCCAATTACACTGGATTAATCTTTGTGTTTAGATAGGAGATGCCTCGTATGGGCCAATAAGCCTTCTGCAGCCCCTATGTTTATCCCTTATGTATCCCCCCATGTTTTTCACCTTCATTGTATTATCACCTGACCTAATGCGGGTATAAAATCAACTAGTATTGTAAGATTGTTCACTTGAGAATGAACCATGGAGGTTCGAAACGTCGTGCAAATTATACAAATAAGTGTAATACACTCTATAGTAAATCACTTCTTTTCTTCACCTTAAAAGTACGAAAATGAGTTTTGGAGAACTCCTATTCCAATTAAGCCCTGATGCTAAGAAAATAGTTAGAGGGATAGGAGCCCTAAACCAGAAAATAATAAAAACAGAATATGCGGTCATATTCAATGAAACATGTTTGAAAGAAAACCTGCTGCCAGTATACACCAATATATATATATATATATATATATATATATATATATATATATATATATATATTTATATATATATATATATATATATATATATATATATATATATATATATATATATATATATATATATATATATATATATATATAATTTGGGTTATTGCCTAATAACCCAAGTTATCATGAATTAATTGTTTTTCGACTATCTAACCTACGTAACCTAACTTTTTCGGCTACCTAACCTAACCTAACCTATAAAGATAGGTTAGGTTAGGTTAGGTAGGGTTGGTTATGTTCCGTCATATATCTACGTTAATTTTTACTCCAATAAAAAAAAATTAACCTCATACATAATGAAATGGGCAGCTTAATCATTTCATAAGAAAAAAAAATAGAGAAAATATATTAATTCAGGAAAACTTGGCTTATTAGGCAAATCGGGCCTAGAATAATAGGCTGAGAAGTGCGTTCTGGCTACTAGGTACGACATATATATATATATATATATATATATATATATATATATATATATATATATATATATATATATATATATATATATATATATATGTCGTACCTAGTAGCCAGAACTCACTTCTCAGCCTACTATTCAAGGCCCGATTTGCCTAATAAGCCAAGTTTTCCTGAATTAATATATTTACTAAAAAATTTTTCTTATGAAATGATAAAGCAACCCTTTTCTCTATGTATGAGGTCAAATTTTTTTTATTGGAGTTAAAATTAACGTAGATATATGACCGAACCTAACCAACCCTACCTAACCTAACCTAACCTATATTTATAGGTAAGGTTAGGTTAGGTAGCCAAAAAAAGCTAGGTTAGGTTAGGTTAGGTAGGTTAGGTAGACGAAAAAACATTAATTCATGAAAACTTGGCTTATTAGGCAAATCGGGCCTTGAATAGTAGGCTGAGAAGTGCGTTCTGGCTATTAGGTACGACATATATATATATATATATATATATATATATATATATATATATATATATATATATATATATATATATTTTTTTTTTTTTTTTTTTTTGAGGTGAGAACAGACTAGTGGGAATTCATGTTTAGGAAATAGACTGAAATACGACAGTAATAACTTACTTATGTCCTCGTGAGGGGGTTGAGCAGGTGTGAGGGTATGAATCCTTAACGTTGTGTTAAATTTGGCGTGATATTGTCTCGTAGCCCTCCATCTGGCAGTGTTGCCGCCCTTGTTGAAGGGGCGGGGGATACTCGCGAGTGACATCAGCTCTCTTTAGCTCAGTGTGGGGCGGATGGGATACCGACTCGATGACATCTATCTGTTCCCTCCGTCGATCGAGGTATGGATTATAACCTGAAATGGAACAAAATGATATTCAGCATGGATGAATGGGGAAAATATTATTATTATGCTTGTGTTTGCTTGCAAGTGGATGTAATACAGGTAAGAGAAGTATTTTATATATGATTCCTACGTTTATGAGAAGTTTCATTCCGACGATGACCTCCTCGAGGGGCAGGTGAGCAGTAAGGACACTTTACGGTTTTGTAAACTGAAATTGAAAAGAACTTATTTAAGTGTGTGGAATGTAATAGCCCGAATGAGTAAATATTCTCACACTATAGGAGAGAGAGATTATAGTTTACACACACGATATTTCACCTCTGGATGCAATAAAATGAACTGTGGAAAATTAAATAAGAATAACACTCACAGTTATCGCAGAAAATCTTCTGACATCGCTTGCATTTGATGTCGTAATGGCCTAAGGGTGGCTTTTCACAGCTTGTGCATTGCCGCCGACATAGTTGGTTTGGTGACGGAATATAAAACACACCGCATTTCAAGCAGGATGTGAGGGTTCGTCTTTACATGACACGGAGCTGTATGGTGTGTGTGTACTGAATGAAGACTCGCAGTGAACAAATGGCGTGTTTGTGTGTGAGGGGAGGGAAACGATCCCAGTCAAATGAGAAGTGATTGATGGTGGGCAGGTGAGGGCCAGCTGGTGGAAATAAGAACAACGCCCCTACTTAATGAATCTGCAGTGGTGGGAGAGGTCTGTTGGGGTGAACATCTCCCAGAACTCTCTGAAGACATTGAAAAACGATTAAGGCTAATGGACCACATAGAGTTAAAATAATGACTCCACCTGTCCTCTCTTAAGAGTCTGCTCCCTCCCCTCCAAAATATAACGTACATATTCCTATACTCATCTTAAGACTATGATCTCCTTCACTCAACATTCTCCTATCTATCTACACACACACAGGTATAAATCTACAACACATACTCATACATATTCATCTTCTCTTCTCCTCCTCCCAACATGTCCACATACCAACCACATAGCTTCCATCCCCTACCCAACATGTCACTCTCTCAAGTGACGCCTGGCCGGACACCACGCATCAAAACATCCGGGGAAGCACAGAAACCTTCAGATGATGTACACATGCCCACATACTTATTCTCCCCTCCCCTCATACCAACATGATCCACAACATCCCTTACATTTTACCCCTGTGACCCACAACGTCCCCCCCCTGACGCAACCCGTCCCATTCTGCAGACTCCCACACCACTTTTGACTATGACCGAGTTCGATCCCCGAGGTTCTCCTCTGGTTTGGGACGTTTCTAGTCACATATTTCACTACTACAGTACAAACATTTCACACTCTCCCCTACACACAGTACTACCACTACACACTCTATCTCACACACTTTACTCCCACTACACAATTTCCCGAACATACATTACGACCACTAAACACTCTCCCCCACACAGTACTACCACTACACACTCTCACCAACATACAGTACGACCACTACACGGTCTCACCAACATACAGTACGATCACTACACACTCTCCCCCCACACAGTACGACCACTACACACTTTCCTCCACACACACTACTACAAATACACACTCTCCTCCACACACAGTACTACCACTACACACTCTCCTCCTCACACAATACTACCACTACACACTCCCCTCCACTCACGGTACTACCACTAAACACTCTCCTCCACATACAGTAGTACCACTACACACACTCCCTCACACACAGTACAACCACTACACACTCTCCTCCACATACAGTACGACCACTAAACACAATCCCCCCACACAGTACTACCACTACACACTCTCCCCAACATACATTACGACCACTACACACTCTCCCCCACACACAGTACTACCACTACACACTCTCGCCCCACACACAGTACTACCACTACACACTCTCCCCAACATACATTACGACCACTACACACTCTCCCCCACACACAGTACGACCACTACACACTCTCCTTCACACACAATACTACCACTACACACTCTCCTCCACACACAGTACTACCACTACACACTCTCCCCTACACACAGTCCTACCACTACACACACCCTCACACACAGTACTACCACTACACACTCTCCCCCACACAATACTACCATTACGCACTCTCCCCCACACACAGAACTACCACTACTCACACTTCCCAACACACATGACTACCACTACACACTCTCCCACACAAACAGTACTACCACTACACACTCTTTCCCACACACATGACTACCACTACACACTCTCCCCCACACACAGTACTACCACTACACACTCTCACCAGCATACAGTAAGACCACTACATACACTTTACCACACACAGTACTGCCACTACACACTCTCCTCAATACACAGTACTCCCACTACGCAATCTCCTCTCACACAGTACGTACAATGCACACTCTCCTCCACACAGTATATCCACTACACACTCTCCCCCACACACAGAACAACTACTACACACTCTCCCAACATACAGTACGACCACTACACAGTCTCCCCAACACACAGTACGATCACTACACACTCTCCTCCACACACAGTACTACCACTACACACTCTCCTCTACACACAATATTACCACTACACACTCTCCTCCACACACAGTACTACCACTACACATTCTCTTCCACACACAGAACTACCACTACACACTCTCCTCTACACACAATACTACCACTACACACTCTCCTCCACACACAGTACTACCATTACACACACTCCCTCACACACAGTACTACCACTACACACTCTCCTCCACATACAGTGCGACCACTACACACTCTCCCCCACACACAGTACTACCACTACACACACTAACGACCACACAGTACGACCACTACACACTCTCCCAAACACACAGTACGACCACTACACACTCCCCTTCACACACAGTACTACCACAACACACATTCCCTCACACACAGTACTACCACTACACACTCTCCTCCACACACAATACTACCTCTACACACACACTACCCCACACACAGTACTACCACTACACACTCTCCTCCACTCACAGTACTATCACTACCCACTCTCCTCCACACACAGTCTTACCACTACACACTCTCCTCCACACACAATACTACCACTACACACTCCCGCACACTCAGTTCTACCACTACACACTCTCCTCCACACACAATACTACCACTACACACACTCCCCCACACACAGTACTGCCACTACACACTCGTCCCCCACACAGTACTACCACTGCACACACTCCCCCCCACACAGTACTACCACTACACACTCTACCCCTACACAATACTACCACTACACACTCTCCCCCCACACACAGTACTACCACTGCACACACTCCCCCCCACACATACTACCACTATTCTCTCTTCCCCCACACAGTACTACCACTACACACTCTCCCCCACAAACAGTACTACCACTACACACTCTCCCCTACACAGTAACCCACTACTCACTCGCCCCCTGACACAGTACTACCACTACACACTCTCCCCCCACATATTACGTCCACTACACACACTCCCTCCACACAGTACGACCACTACACACTCTTCCTCCACACAGAACCTCCACTACACACTCTTCCCCCACACAGAACGTCCACTACACACTCATCCCCCACACATTACGTCGACTGCACACTCTCTCTCCACACAGTACAACCACTACACACTCTTCCCCCACACAGTACTACCACTACATACACTCCCCCACACACAGTACTACCACTACACACTCTCCCGCACACAAAGTACTACCACTACACACACTCCCTTCAAACACAGAACGACCACAACACACTCTTCCCTCACACACAGTTCTACCTCTACACACTCTCCCTTACTCACAGTATTACCACTACACACACTGCGCCACACACAGTACTACCACTACACTCTTCCCCACACACAGCGCTACGACTACACACTCTACCTTACACAGTACTACCATTACGCTCTCTCTCCCCCACACACAGTACTACCACTATACACACTCCCCAACACACATGACTACCACTACACACTCTCCCCCACACACAGTACTACCACTACACACTCTCCCCCACACACAGTACTACCACTACACACTCTCCCTAACATACAGTAAGACCACTACACACACTTCCCCACACACAGTACTACCACTTCATACTCTCCATCCACACAGTACAACCACTACACACTTTTCCCAACACACAGCACTACCACTACACACTCTCCCCCAAACACAGTACGACTACTACACACTCACACCCACATACACTACAACTACTACACACTCTCCCCCACACACAGTACAACCACTACTCACTCTCCCAAACATACAGTACGACCACTACACACTTTCCCCCCCACACAGTACGACCACTATACACTCTCCACCACTCACAGTACTACCACTACACACTCTCTTCCACACACAGTACTACCACTACACATTCTCCTCCACACACAGTACTACCACTACACACTCTCCTCCACACACAATACTACCACTACACACACTCCCTAACATATAGTACGACCACTAAACACAATCCCCCCACACAGTACTACCACTACACTCTCTCCCCAATATACATTACGACCACTACACACTCTCCCCCACACACACAGTATTACCACAACACACACTCTCGCCCACACAGTACGACCACTACACACTCTCCTAAACACACAATACGACCACTACACACTCACCTCCACACACAATACTACCACTACACACTCCCTCACACTCAGTACTACCACTACACACACTCCCCCACACACAGTACTACCACTACACACTCGTCCCCCACACAGTACTACCACAGCACACACTCCCCCCCACACGGTACTACCACTACTCACTCTTCCCCCACACAATATTACCACTACACACTCCCCCCTCCACACAGTACTACCACTACTCACTCTTCCCCCACACAGTACTACCACTACACACTCTCCCCCCCACACACAGTACTGCCACTACACACTCTCCCCCACACACAGTACTACCACTACACACTCTTCCCCCACACAGTACTACCACTACACACAGTACTACCACTAAACACTCTCCCCCACACACAGTATTACCACTACACACTCTCCCTCCACACAGTACGACCACTAAACTCTCTCCCCCACACAGTACGTCCTCTACACACTCTCCCTCCACACAGTACGACCACTACACACTCTCCCTCCACACAGTTCGACCACTACAAATTCTCCCTCCATGCAGAACGACACCTACACACTCTTCCCCCACACAGCACGACCACTACACACTCTTTCCCCTAACAGTACGACCCCTACACACTCTCCCCCACACAGAACGTCCACTACACACTCTCCCTCCACACAGTACAACCACTACACACTCTTCTCCCACACAGTACGACCCCTTCACACTCTCCCCCGCACAGTACTACCGCTACACACTCACCCTACACACAGTACGACTACTACACACAGTACGACCACTACACACTCTCCCTCCATATAGTACGACCAATACAGACTCTTCCCCCCACACAGTACTACCACTACACACTCTCCACCACACACAGTACTACCACTTCACACTCTCCCACACTCACAGTAATACCACTACACACACTCCCTCCACACACAAAACGACCACTACACACTCTCCCTCACACACACTTCTACCTCTACACACTCTCCCCCACTCACAGTACTACCACTACACACACTCCCCCACACACAGTACTACCACTACACACACTCACCAATGTAACAAACTAGGCTGGTTGTAAGAATTATGCGGAATGTTTTATCTACAAGGGAGAATGGGAAGCTGGACCCGCGTGGTGACCCGGGACCTGACCCCAGGGAATTCGCGGTGAAAATAATTGACGCCTTATTCATAGTTTCATATAATGAATCATCCTATAGTATTCACTTATTTAGAGAAATTAGCCTTTATTCATTTTGCATTCAAATTGTATTGTATAATATTCCTCGTTATAATATCAAGAGTATTCTAATTATTAGGAGAAAGAGTTTAAGTCACCATCAGTGACGTCACTATCCATGACTAGACCTCAGCGCGGAAGAATTTGTTGGACCTGGCGGTCACAGGTCACAAGAGTTCCCACATTCAGTAATTTCTCAAAGGTTAAATAGCCGTTTTAGATTTGGGAATAGCCTTCCTTAAGAGGCTTGTGTAATTTAACTTCAGTAAAATATTTCAACCAATCTGGATCAATTCAGTACAAACAGAGGTTAATTGTTAAACTTAAGCCTTGCTAGTAACTTGGTAAAATTTAGACTATGCGGAAGGATACAATGCTCTAGTCTAGGGAAGACCAGACGAGGAGAGTTTTAGTGTGGGCTCGAGATCAACTGGGGGAGGTCAACCATCTCACCTCTCCCCCCAAGACCAGCACTCCACCCAAGCTGGTCAACATAGAGGTATAGTTGCTATTGTTACTTATAGGGATAGCCAATTCATTGCCAAGTAGGGAGTGCACATCTTTAGATTTTGTTTTAGTTTTTTTCTTTTAATAAATTAATTAGTTAGTAATCTGCACTTTTATTATTTCCATGTGTTTGTTATATGTATGTGAATTGGTCCTTGTCACGTGGTCCACACGAGGCAGAGTTGAATTGGGCGCCGATTCTAACATCGAATCGGAAATCGTCATTCCTGTTAATTAATTCCACACTTAAGATCTTAAAGGGTATCGGTTATAGTGGGGATCAAGCCCCAAGGTTGATTAATTAGCATGATCGATCCAGACCTCGATCATTGCTCAGTGTTACTGGTCTGGTGGTGGCGGCGGAGGCGACTCTAGGGTTTTGCTCAAAGCCTAGGTCACGTCATACGGGTTGTAGAATCCTAAGTCAGTCAATCGTCTTAGGACCACGTAGCGTGGAGTCGGCTTTAGTAAAAGTTTTGGAGTCCCTTGGTAGAGAATAAAAAGAAAGAATACGGGTAGAGGGGGAAAAGGTAGGAAAGATCATCGAGAACACCCCAACCCCCCGATGTTACACCAACACACATGACTACCACTACACACTCTCCGACACACACGGTACTACCACTACACACTCTCCCCCACACACATGACTATCACTACACACTCTCCCCCCCACACAGTACTATCACTACACACTCTCCCCCTCACACAGTACTGCCACTACACACACTCCCCCATAGTCAGTACTACCATTACACACTCTCCCACACACACAGTACAACCACTACACACTCTATCTCACACACTGTACTACCACTTCACACTTTCCCCATCTTACATTACGACCACTACACACACAGTACTACCCCTACACCCTCTCTCGCCCAAACAGTACGACCACTACACACTCTCCCAAACACACAGTACGACCACTACACTCTCTCCCCAACATAAGAACATAAGAACAAAGGAAACTGCAGAAGGCCCATTGGCCCATACGAGGCCGCTCCTATCTATAACCACCCAATCCCACTCATATACTTGTCCAACCCGCGCTTGAAACAATCGAGGGACCCCACATCCACCACGTTACGCGGCAATTGGTTCCACAAATCAACAACCCTGTTACTGAACCAGTATTTACCCAAGTCTTCCCTAAATTTAAACTTATCCAATTTATACCCATTGTTTCGTGTTCTGTCTTGTGTTGATATTTTTAATACCCTAATAATATCCCCCCTTGTTATGTCCATTCATCCACTTGTAAACCTCTATCATGTCACCCCTAACTCTTCGCCTTTCCAGTGAATGCAACTTAAGCTTTGTTAATCTTTCTTCATATGATAGATTTCTAATTTGGGGAATTAACTTAGTCATCCTACGTTGGACACGTCCAAGTGAATTTATATCCATTCTATAATACGGCGACCAAAACTGAACTGCATAATCTAAATGGGGCCTAACCAGAGCAAGTTACATACAGTAACTACCACTACACACTCTCTTCCACATACAGTACAAGCACTACACACTCTCCCCCACATACAGTACTTCCACTACACACTCTCCCCCCACACAGTACGTCCACTACACACTCTCCATTCACGCAGTACAACCACTACGCACTCTCCCCCACACACAGTACGACTACTACACACTCACCCCCACAAACACTACAACCACTACACACTCTACCCCACACACAGTACTACCACTACACACTCTCCCCTCACACAGTACGACCACTGTACACTCTCCACCACACACACAGTACTACCACTACACACTCTCCTCCACACACAGTACTACCAGTACACACTCTCCTCCACACACATTACTACCACAACACACATTCCCTCACACACAGTACTACCACTACTATTATAGACTGTGGGTTGGTTGGTGTTGTCGTCGTCGATCCTTCTCTATGGACAACCCAACCCATAACTCGGCAGAGTGCTTATACTAGGAGATCACCCTTGGCGCTTCTGGCTCTTGGAGAGGGGCTCAACGTCACACGTTTAGGGGATGCGGCTCCAACACTTAGCCTCGTTGTCACGTGCACACACCCACTCGAGCCGCTGTGACTCCCCACTCTCTCCTTAGATAAGATATGATCTCCTCAATCCCCTATGACTTACTAGTATTACCTCCTACCCTGTCCACAGCAGTGGTTCTTGGTTCTTTCTCTCTCCTTCTTTACTACCTCCTGGGAAGCCTCACTAGGACAAGGGCAAACACCAGCAAATTGTGACACATTTACTGGACAAAGCACATACACGATACATCCACACATATAATAGTAATGAATCCTATACTCTATAATATCACAATCAGGTTGCACTCCAATACCATCAGAACTCTATTATCAGCTTATCAAGTGGTATCCTATCTCCTGGTTCACCACCTGATACTATTAACCTCCTCAAGTTGGTCAAGCCTACATACACTGTTGCACTATCAGCAAGATAATGTATATATAGAAAATCAGCATTTGAATGCAATAACATATACCAGTATAAATGTTCATTGATACTTCAGTATAAAAAACTCGACATAAGAATGCCAAACAGTCACTCACCTCTCACTGCGTCTTGCACGCTACTGACAACCAAACACTATCAACCCCCTATAAGTAATCCACCAGAACTTCCCCTTCCACCTCTGGAAGTTCACTACCCTAATATCCTTAGGTTCTTCCGGGCTTCACTACCAGGATCCTCTGCAGCTCCTCCAGGCTGCTATCATGAAGTTTCCTTGTGCAACTACGGTGCTTCACCCCTCTGTTAGGTTCTTCTACAGCTCTCTTGGCTGCTACACCACCTCTACAGAAGCACGTGACACTCCTCTTCGCTGCTGCTTCTCCTCACAGCTCGAGGTCCTCTGCTCCACTACCTTGGAGTCTCATCAATTACTTCATCTGCTGGCTTCGAAGTTCTCAGCAACTTCTTCCCCAAAAACAAACCTGCAACCCATCGACGTTCCAATAAAATGTTCCCCTTTAACACATAAACAAAAAATATTCACACAATATGTTTGCCTCAAACCTCTATCTGTTCTCTACATACAGTGAGAGTAGACTCCCCCGTTTTGGGCGGGTCCATACTCCACCTCGCCTGGCGGCGGTCCTCACTCGCTGGGAGGGTCTTCCTCCATCCGGAGCCAGGCTCCCTCAGTCGTCCGCCAGCGCTCAGAGTGGACGGACGTCGCTCCGTGCTCCTCCCTCTTCACTCTCCTATCTCAGGCCTTCTGCCTTATTAAAACATGTCTAACTTATAAATAAACATTGCTACTGTCGCTGGGCACACGACCAACTACAAGTGATCACTATGAACTGGCGTATATCGTGCTTACCACAGATTAATTGGTCGAGGGCGCTTTCCCTCTGACGGCGCCTGGTCAGGGCGCTCCCACGGCCCACAATAATGTCTCTGGCCGGCTTGATACTCTCTTCTTCGACCAGGACTTGAGACCACAACGTTCCCAGCTCGGTTCCACAGCTGGTACGTCCGCACACTTCTCTTCTCTTCGAGATATATCACTAGGGGTTCCCTTCTGACGGGAGCTCAACGGAGCGCGGCTTCCCCCTGCGATGTCTGGCACTCAAGTGAGGTCAAGGTCCTCCAGAAGCGAGCCTCACGCCTCCAGCAAAATGTCCACATCTCCTAGCCCGTCATTTATCTATTTTCTTCTGCATTGCCCATAATCTCAAACTGTTACACATATCCAACCAACTATTTTACATATGCGTTATCACCTCAATACTTGCTAGACCTTCTAATCAGGTCAGGCTTGACGAATAACTCTCAAGGAGGGAGACTCGTTTCTCCTGTAGGCTGAGATCATAACACTCCCCTCCCCTTATTTTTGAGAGTTATTCCAGTGGCAAAGCTCGGTATAATACATCCGCCACCACACTGTCTCGTTCTTCAACCGATTGGTTCGAACGGTTGATCTGCTTACGTACTCCCTTAGGAGTCTACAATTAATTCGTGGCACCTTGCAACATCTGGCTCACAACTCGCCAGAAATATGATCTTCTCACAAACGATTTGACTTCTCTGGCACCTCTTGGCTAGGCTGTCCTCCTTGGACGCCTGCAATCCATTGGTCCACTCTACTTACTGTCTCCACCCTCCGTTTCCTCGTCTTCCTCTCTTCACGTCCAGAGTCAGACGTCTACTGTCTGTACCTCCTCTGTCGTCTTCACACTTCCATCTACTGCCATTATACTTTCGCCTCCTGTCATCATACTTCACTCCCTCGTCTTCACCGACGATTCTCCCTTTCGTCTCCTCATTTATCCAAGACATCGTTCTGTTTGACTTCCATCGAGTCCTCGGCTTTCTTCTATTCATCCATGCTTGTATCATCATCCTCTTCCCACACTTTTCACCTCTATACCACTCCATTTCTTCTCCTTCAACTCTTCTTCGTTCCCTAAAAGTTTCTTCGGGCACTGTATTACATCCAACAGCACTCGACCATACATGTCGCTTTGCCTCTCCCAAAGTGCTCGCAAACATCTCTCCACACATACTGTCTCTTCTCCTTTCACTTTCTCGGTTACTACTCTTCTTCACTATCTTTTCTTCACGTTTTCTGTGAAACATGTCAACTCCTGACATCTCAAACAACTTAACTCCACTATCCCTATGCCTCTGTGCTCGTGGACCACTTGGCGCTCTATTTCCGTCCTCAGTATGTCCACATCCTTCCTCATTCCTACTCAGCACAGTTGCATTCGCCTTCCGACTCTTAATTTCAGCAGTCTGGGCTCTACTCAGGTCCGCTCTCTTCACAGTATTCTTCTTCGGCTGGGTCATCCTCACTTTTGACCTCACCGAGACTTCATTCTCCTGGGCTGGACCTTCATCAAACAGCCATGCTATATCTACGTCGATATCTTCTACCGGCTGAATCGACACTGTATCATCTTCTCCAGCGTCTTCCTTGTCGGCCACCTCTGCCTTCGTCACTACCGAGACAGGGTTTTCAATGGCTTGGCGGTCTCCTGACGCATCTCCTCGGATGTCAGTCAGGTTCACACTCTCAGGTGTCCCACCCGTGCCGAGGGCTTCTGGGCACTCCTCTGGCACAGTCTCCGCCATGACTCTTGTCAACACCTTTGTCCCGCACAAGTCATTCCCTAGGATCACTTGGACTCCTGGAACAGGTATGTCGGGGCACACTCCCAACATCACCTCCGCCGACACATATTCCGACCTTAGCTGGACAGTACATACGGGCATGTCACTCTCAGACAATATCCCATATACTCTCATCTTACTCCTGCCAGCTAACCGTCGATCATTCCCAATCAGGCTTCTCGCAATCAAGCTCTGATTAGCTCCGGTATCTCTTAAGATACCAACTTCTACCTCAGGTTGGCCTCCTATACTGATCCAACCTTTGCTCATGAACGGCCTATACCTCTCGTTCACTAAGTTCGCTCTCTGTGGTTTGTCTTGGAACACCTTAGTATATTTACCTCGGGGGTCACACATGGCCAGGGTCACAACTCGCTTGCCCTGCCTACAGTCTCGCATCACGTGACCCAATCCGTTACAATTGTAACATCTCATCTGGGAAAAGTCTCTTCTATATGTACCAGAGTAGCTCTGACTCTGCCCACTCACATGAGAATTCCTCGGGCCAGGTACACTACTTGCACTCTGTGGGGCTTTACTGGACTCTTGATTTCCCGGATACCGATCAGTTTCTCGTTTAGCTCCTCCATCTTCACTTTCAGACGAAGTGCGCGACCTACTCTTCTGAGTTTTAGGGTACTTACTTTTATCTGCCCATTTATCAAAATTTTTCTCACCCCAGACTCTTCTGGGTCTCTCATAATTTCTTCCTCCCCAGACTCCATTGGATCTGCCATTGCTGCGTCTCGCCTCGCTTCTCACTCTGTTCTCCCTTAAGCTCTTGTATGCTTCAGTAATCATATCCGCCCTATCTGCGGCATCTTTCACCTCCTTTATCCCTGCTTCTTGGATCTTGAACTTTGTTTCGGGATGCATCATCTCCAAGAACTTCTCCATGACCATCAGTTGCTTCAGGTCAGCATAAGATCCAACTCCAGCAGCCTCAATCCACTTCTGGAATCGTCTTTCCAGATCTCTTGCTGTCTCAGCAAACGTACATGCTCCAACTTTGATCATCTCTCTGAAACGCTTCCTATAAGCTTCTGGGGTTAGCTGAAACGAGCGCAATATGCTGCTCTTTACTGTGGCATAATCCTGGCACTCTTCCAGTGACAATTGGGTGTATGCCTCCCTGGCTGCACCGGTCAATCTTAACTGGACCAGCTGGGCCCATTCCTCCTGTGGCCACTCTTTGATACTGGCTACTTTCTCAAAATGCTCGAAGAAGCTCTCTGCCTCTTCGGGCACAAACAAGGGAATGTCCTTCTCCCTAACCCTAACCTCTGGTGGGTGTGATACCTGGGTGGTGCTCTCTGGCAACCCATGTTCAATCCTTTGCTCAGCCAAGGTTCTATTCGCTTCTATCTGCATTTGTTTTGTTCTCTCTTTTTCTTTTTCGACTTGGGCTTTTTCTTTTTCGACCTGGGCTTTTTCTTTTTCTTGTTCCAACTCCAGTTCTCTTACTCTGGTTTTCTCTTTTTCTACTTCCAACCTGGTTTTCTCTTTTTCTACTTCCAACCTGGTTTTCTCTTTTTCTACTTCCAGCCTGGTTTTCTCTTTTTCCTTCTCGGCTTCATTTTTCATCTGGAGTTCTAATTTCATCTTTTCCAGCTGGAACTGTCTCTCCTCACGCTGCATCTGGAGCTCTAACTGAAATCTCTCCAAGCTCCTATTTCGGCTACTCCTGCTACTGCGGCTACTCTTGCTGCTCCTACTCGATCCCTGGGATCTCACGTCATCCTGCCCATCATCCTCCTTTCTACTTTCAGCTCCTTCCTGGGCTCCTTGTTCTGCCGCTTCACTTCTGGCTCTCAACTGCCTCAGGATCTCATCCTTCATCCCAGCTACTTTAGATGCTTTCAACCTGATGCCACATTTTTCTGCTATTTGTTTCAATTGATCCCTCGTGCAACCTTCCAAGTCCTCAGGCTTGCCTGACTCCACAAATGCTTGCACCTTATCCATCTTTGTCCTGTGAGTCTTCCCAAGAGAGAGAATATACACCTGCAGTCACACAGTGTTTCTATTTCAACAAGTGGTGTACCAATCCACTCTTGGACAGGGTGTGGGTGTGTCAGTTCACTCTCCCGGACACAGGCCCCCAATTTATTATAGACTGTGGGTTGGTTGGTGTTGTCGTCGTCGATCCTTCTCTATGGACAACCCAACCCACAACTCGGCAGAGTGCTTATACTAGGAGATCACCCTTGGCGCTTCTGGCTCTTGGAGAGGGGCTCAACGTCACACGTTTAGGGGATGCGGCTCCAACACTTAGCCTCGTTGTCACGTGCACACACCCACTCGAGCCGCTGTGACTCCCCACTCTCTCCTTAGATAAGATATGATCTCCTCAATCCCCTATGACTTACTAGTATTACCTCCTACCCTGTCCACAGCAGTGGTTCTTGGTTCTTTCTCTCTCCTTCTTTACTACCTCCTGGGAAGCCTCACTAGGACAAGGGCAAACACCAGCAAATTGTGACACATTTACTGGACAAAGCACATACACGATACATCCACACATATAATAGTAATGAATCCTATACTCTATAATATCACAATCAGGTTGCACTCCAATACCATCAGAACTCTATTATCAGCTTATCAAGTGGTATCCTATCTCCTGGTTCACCACCTGATACTATTAACCTCCTCAAGTTGGTCAAGCCTACATACACTGTTGCACTATCAGCAAGATAATGTATATATAGAAAATCAGCATTTGAATGCAATAACATATACCAGTATAAATGTTCATTGATACTTCAGTATAAAAAACTCGACATAAGAATGCCAAACAGTCACTCACCTCTCACTGCGTCTTGCACGCTACTGACAACCAAACACTATCAACTCCCTATAAGTAATCCACCAGAACTTCCCCTTCCACCTCTGGAAGTTCACTACCCTAATATCCTTAGGTTCTTCCGGGCTTCACTACCAGGATCCTCTGCAGCTCCTCCAGGCTGCTATCATGAAGTTTCCTTGTGCAACTACGGTGCTTCACCCCTCTGTTAGGTTCTTCTACAGCTCTCTTGGCTGCTACACCACCTCTACAGAAGCACGTGACACTCCTCTTCGCTGCTGCTTCTCCTCACAGCTCGAGGTCCTCTGCTCCACTACCTTGGAGTCTCATCAATTACTTCATCTGCTGGCTTCGAAGTTCTCAGCAACTTCTTCCCCAAAAACAAACCTGCAACCCATCGACGTTCCAATAAAATGTTCCCCTTTAACACATAAACAAAAAATATTCACACAATATGTTTGCCTCAAACCTCTATCTGTTCTCTACATACAGTGAGAGTAGACTCCCCCGTTTTGGGCGGGTCCATACTCCACCTCGCCTGGCGGCGGTCCTCACTCGCTGGGAGGGTCTTCCTCCATCCGGAGCCAGGCTCCCTCAGTCGTCCGCCAGCGCTCAGAGTGGACGGACGTCGCTCCGTGCTCCTCCCTCTTCACTCTCCTATCTCAGGCCTTCTGCCTTATTAAAACATGTCTAACTTATAAATAAACATTGCTACTGTCGCTGGGCACACGACCAACTACAAGTGATCACTATGAACTGGCGTATATCGTGCTTACCACAGATTAATTGGTCGAGGGCGCTTTCCCTCTGACGGCGCCTGGTCAGGGCGCTCCCACGGCCCACAATAATGTCTCTGGCCGGCTTGATACTCTCTTCTTCGACCAGGACTTGAGACCACAACGTTCCCAGCTCGGTTCCACAGCTGGTACGTCCGCACACTTCTCTTCTCTTCGAGATATATCACTAGGGGTTCCCTTCTGACGGGAGCTCAACGGAGCGCGGCTTTCCCCTGCGATGTCTGGCACTCAAGTGAGGCCAAGGTCCTCCAGAAGCGAGCCTCACGCCTCCAGCAAAATGTCCACATCTCCTAGCCCGTCATTTATCTATTTTCTTCTGCATTGCCCATAATCTCAAACTGTTACACATATCCAACCAACTATTTTACATATGCGTTATCACCTCAATACTTGCTAGACCTTCTAATCAGGTCAGGCTTGACGAATAACTCTCAAGGAGGGAGACTCGTTTCTCCTGTAGGCTGAGATCATAACACTACACACTCTCCTTCACACACAATACTACCACTACACACACTCCCCCACACACAGTACTACCATTACCCACTCTTCCCCCACACAGTTCTACCACTACAGACTCTCCCCTACACACAGTACTACCACTGCACACCCTCCCCCCCCCACACAGTACTACCACTAAACACTCTCCCCCCCACACACAGTACTACCACTACACACTCTCCCATCCACACAGTACTACCACTACACACTCTTCCCCCACACAGTACTACCACTACACACAGTTCCCAACACAGTACTACCACTATATACTCTCCCCCACACACAGTACTACCACTACACACTCTCCCCCACACAGTAATACCACTACACACTCTCCCCCTGACACAGTACTTCCACTACACACTCTCCCCCACACAGTACGACCACTACACACTCTCCCTCCACACAGTTCCACCACTACACACAGGACGACCACTACACACTCTCCCTCCATATAGTGCGACCAATACACACTCTTTCCCCACACAGTACGACCCCTACACACAGAGTGCGACCACTACACTCTCTCCCTCCATACAGTACGACCCCAACACACACCCTACACATAGAGTACGACCACTACACACTCTCCCTCTATACATACCCAATCGTTTGGGCTGGACGGTAGAGCGACGGTCTGGCTTCATGCAGGTCGGCGTTCAATCCCCGACCGTCCAAGTGGTTGGGCACCGTTCCTTCCTTCCCCCGTCCCATCCCCAAATCCTTATTCTGACTCCTTCCCAGTGCTATATAGTCGTAATGGCTTGGCGCTTTCCCTTGAAAACTCCCTCCCTCCCTCTCCCTCTATACAGTACGACCAGTGCACACTCTTCCCTTAACATACAGTACGTCCACTACATACTCTCCCCAACATACATTACGACCACTACACACTCTCCCCCCACACAGTACTTCCACTACACAGTCTCCCCAACATACATTACGACCACTACACACTCTCCCCCTACACAATACTTCCACTACACACTCTCCCCCACACAGTACGACCATTACACACACTCCTCCACATACAGTACGATCACTACACACACTCTCGCCCACATCGTACGACCACTACACACTCTTCCCCACACAGTACGACCACTACACACACTCCCCCACACAGTGCGTCCACTACATACAGTCCATCATACACAACCTGTCCCCAGAGGCCCACAACAATAGAATATCATCAGCGGCATATGCTATTTTGGCCAACATATGAACTGCTTTTAAAAACTTGTGTAAGGAATAGTTCTGGACCCTGTATACCACTTATGTCAGACCAATCATGTAATATGCATCTCCAGCCTGGAGTCCATACTTAGTTAAACACAGGATAAAGTTAGGGAAGATTCAGTGGTAAGCCACCAGGCTCGTCCGGGAACTGAGAGGAATGAGCTACGAGGAAAGGCTAAAGGAGCTGAATCTCACGTCCCAGGAAAACAGAAGAGTAAAGGGAGACATGATCTCCCCTTGACCAATAAAATTCTCAGTTCTAACCTAACTATAAATCCACAAGTGGGTTATAATATTACTTAATACCTACTGTTACTGTTTCTTTAAATTTTTCAAAATGACGAAACCCAAAATCATTTGGCTGGGTTTAGTTGTGACGGTGAGCTTGAGTGTGCTCACTTACAGTGTTACTGTTTCTCATACCAGGCAAAATGCTCTAATTAGAGCGGCCCGGGCGGAATCCGAGACCCAGTTCGCGCAGACCAATGGTTGGGGAAGTAAAGCAAGGAAGCTTCCCCTGATCGGCCGTCTGGTCTCGTCTCCTCCATCCTGCTCCTTCCCGGATGAGATCCCCGTCTGGCGGCTGGTTATGGCTAGCCTGATGAAGGGAGCCATCCTCGCTACTACAGTTTCTGTCCTTCTATCCCTGCTGAAAACTTACTTTGCTTGGCCTCATTATGGTCTTAAGCCCGATGATATGAAACACAAATCAGACCAAAAGGTCTCCATAAAAAAGAAACACAAAAAAAAGAGACCAAAGTCTTTAGAGGAAAAGGCGATAGAGGAACAGGCGTTGGAGGAAAAGGCACGTTTGGATGAGGAAAAGGCACGTTTGGATGAGGAAAAGGTACGTTTGGACGAGGAAAAGGCCCGTTTGGATGAGGAAAAGGCACGTTTGGACGAGGAAAAGGCTTTAAAGGAAAAGGCACGTTTGGACGAGGAAAAGGCTTTAAAGGAAAAGGCACGTTTGGACGAGGAAAAGGCACGTTTGGATGAGGAAAATGCACGTTTGGATGAGGAAAAGGCACGTTTGGACGAGGAAAAGGCACTCATGGATGAGGAAAAAGCTTCGGAGGAAAAGGCTTTGGAAGCTTTCTTCGCCGACGTCGCCGCCCGCGCGCAGGAAATAATAGAGTTATAGTAAGACTACTTCAACTAGCTGAATGGTGAAACTTGTAACGAATATCAAAGTTTTTGACCTCAAATTTACCTCAACGAGTAAATCCGGATCGAGAATGAGCGACAGCAATGGTAAGTGCATTTACCTATGCGATACAAGACTGCAGAACAGAAAAAGTTAAGGAAAGGGAAATGAGAGAGCCCAATCGGTTAATGTGCCTAAGGGGGCATTTGAATGGTTTTCGATCCAAATATGCAATAAATGAAAACTGGTTCGATTTCAATCAAATTTTTTTTGGACGAGTTTTATATGAAAAGAGTTTCATCTGGTCCAAGTCTCATCATCGAAGCATACATAGGAAGGGAGAAAAAAATATTGAAGTAGGTGTCAAAATTATTCCAAAATGTTCAAAAACGATTATCAAACACACGTGTCAACTGAAATCATACATATGACTCTCAGCTATCACAATAGCATATATTAGAAGAATATTATAATTAGTATTATTAGAAAAATAATTAAGTTAATAAAAATCAATTTATTTTTCATTTTTTTTATCGGATGATTTGCATGAAACTTATACACCTGACTGCACGTAAGCCTATCTGTAAGGGTACCAATTTTGGAGGAAACTGGTTCATGACAACCTCAACCACAGATGGCAGCACCTTAGACTTTATTATTTTCTTATTTATTTTCATTATTTTCAAGTAACATAAAAGTTCTTGTCACTCTTTCACTTTTTATTCAATTTACATGAAACTTACACCTTATACATAAAGTTTGTCTCTAAACTCCGAAGGAAGCGTTTTTCCTAAGTTCATTTATTGATTTTATAATAGCAATAAACATGACATATATGCATAATTTTTGGGGGGGAACTTTGACTATTGTATTAGGAAAACTAAAGATGTTTTGAAAACTCCTAAACTTCAGATCCTTTATTTATGTGTCAGAAAAGTGTCATAGAATGATTATATCTGAAAAGGTGAAGGGTGTGAAGTCACTTGAAAATGTGTAATTTTTGTTGAAAAAAAATTATATCTTCCTTACCACTCCTTCAACCATTCCCATCCCAAATCCTTATCCTGACCCCCCCCCCCCCTTCCAAGTGCTATATTGTCGTAATGGCTTCGCGCTTTCTCCTCATAGTTCCATTCCATTCCCTTTCTATTTAGGCTGCAGTACTGAAACTTTGAACAACTTTTCCAAACCAATTCAAGTGCGCCCTATGGACTACCTATGAAGAAAAGACGAGGGACAATGAACACTGCCCAGCAGAGTGCCAGTGGTGTCATCCCAGGGTGCCATCCTAGGGGTGCCAGTGGTGTCATCCCATAGTGCCAGTGGTGTCATCCCAGGGTGAAGGTGGTGCCATCCCAGGGTGCCAGTGGTGCCATCCCATAGTGCCAATGGTGCCATGCCAGGGTGCCAGTAATTACCTAAGTGTAGTTACAGGATGAGAGCTACGCTCGTGGTGTCCCGTCTTCCCAGCACTCTTTGTCATATAACGCTTTGAAACTACTTACGGTCTTGGCCTCCACCACCTTCTCACCTAACTTGTTCCAACCGTCTACGACTCTGTTTGCGAAAGTGAATTATCTTATATTTCTTCGGCATCTGTGTTTAGCTAGTTTAAATCTATGACCTCTGGTTCTTAAAGTTCCAGGTCTCAGGAAATCTTCCCTATCGATTTTATCAATTCCTGTTACTATTTTGTATGTAGTGATCATATCACCTCTTTTTCTTGTCTTCTAGTTTTGGCATATTTAATGCCTCTAACCTCTCCTCGTAGCTCTTGCCCTTCAGTTCTAGGAGCCACTTAGTAGCATGTCTTTGCATCTTTTCCATCCAGTTTGTTGATGTGCTTCTTAAGATATGGGCACCACACAACCGCTGCATATTCTAGCTTTGGCCTAACAAAAGTCGTGAACAATTTCTTTAGTATATCGCCATCCATATATTTAAAAGCAATTCTTAAATTAGAAATCGTGGCATAGGCTCCTCGCACAATATTCTTTATGTGGTCCTCAGGTGATAGTTTTCTATCTAGAACCACCCCTAAATCTTTTTCTTTAAGAACATAAGCATGAGAACAAATGTAACTGCAGAAGGCCTATTGGCCCATACGAGGCAGCTCCTATTCTATAACCACCCAATCCCACTCATATACTTGTCCAACCCGCGTTTGAAACAATCGAGGGACACCACCTCCACCACGTTACGCGGCAATTGGTTCCACAAATCAACAACCCTGTTACTGAACCAGTATTTACCCAAGTCTTTCCTAAATCTAAACTTATCCAATTTATACCCATTGATTCGTGTTTTGTCTTGTGTTGATATTTTTAATACCCTATTAATATCCCCCCTGTTATGTCCATTCATCCACTTGTAAACCTCTATCATGTCACCCCTAACTCTTCGCCTTTCCAGTGAATGCAACTTAAGCTTTGTTAATCTTTCTTCATATGAAAGTTTTCTAATTTGGGGAATTAACTTAGTCATCCTACGTTGGACACGTTCAAGTGAATTTATATCCATTCTATAATACGGCGACCAAAACTGAACTGCATAATCTAAATGGGGCCTAACCAGAGCAAGATATAGCTTAAGAACCACACCAGGTGTCTTGTTACTAACGCTTCGATTAATAAATCCCAGTGTCCTATTCGCCTTATTACGAACATTCATGCATTGATCCTTTTGTTTTAAATTCTTACTAATCATAACTCCCAGAGCCCTTTCACAATCCGACTTCGCAATCTCAACACCATCTAGCTCGTATCTTGTAACTCTATCATCATTACCTAGCCTCAGAACTTTACATTTATCAGCATTAAACTGCATTTGCCAATCATTTGACCATTTCAAAACCCTATCTAGATCAACTTGAAGTGATAGTGAGTCCTCCTCCGAATTAATTTCCCTACCGATTTTCGTATCATCGGCAAATTTGCAAATGTTGCTACTCAAACCTGAATCTAAATCATTTATATATATTATAAACAACAGAGGTCCCAGGACAGAGCCCTGAGGTACTCCACTAACAACATTATCCCACTCTGACTTAACCCCATTTCTACTAACTCTCTGTTTCCTTTGGAATAGCCATGCCCTAATCCAAGTTAATATAGCACCCCCAATACCATGAGCTTCTATTTTTTTAATTAGTCTTTCATGTGGCACTGTATCAAAAGCTTTGCTAAAGTCAAGGTACACAACATCACAATCCTTACCACTCTCAACTGCCTCAACTATGCTGGAATAAAAAGTTAGCAGATTTGTTAAACATGAACGGCCATTTGTAAAACCATGTTGCGACTCATTTATTAATTTATGTTTTTCAAGATGTAGACGAATTGTATTTGCAATTATTGATTCAAGTAACTTTCCCACAATAGACGTTAGGCTAATTGGCCGATAGTTTGACGCAAGTGATCTATCTCCTTTCTTAAAAATTGGTACCACATTAGCTACCTTCCATGACTCTAGCACTCTGCCTGACTCTATTGATTTATTAAATATGGTAGACAGTGGCTCGGAAAGCTCCTCTTTGCATTCTTTAAGCACCCAGGCAAACACTTCATCCGGCCCTGGGGATTTGTTTGGTTTTAGTTTTTCTAATTGTTTAATTACATCCTCCCTGGTAACTGCTAAACTAGTCAACCTGTCCTCATCCCTACCCACATAGACTTGTTCGGCTGAAGGCATATTGTTAAGTTCTTCTTTAGTAAATACAGATATAAAATATTTGTTAAAAATACTACTTATCTCCTTGTCATTATCCGTTATTTGACCTGTCTCAGATTTTAATGGACCTATCCTTTCCCTAGTCTTAGTTCGATATAACTGAAAAAACCCTTCGGGATTTGACTTTACTTGCTCTGCTATGCGAACTTCATAGTTTCTTTTTGCTTTCCTTATCTCTTTTTTAACATTTCTAACCAGTTGTATGAATTCCTGTTCTAACCTGACTTTCCCATTCTTAATCCTTTTGTACCAAGCTCTCTTTTTACCTATAAGGTTCTTTAAATTATTTGTTATCCACTTTGGGTCATTAGTATTCGATCTATTCAATTTGTATGGTATACTACGTATTTGTATGGTATACTATAAGGTACTACGTTCCTGTGCTTTGTTTAGAATATTCTTAAATAAGTTATATATTAAATCCACATCAAAATCCCCTTTTACGTCATCTGTCGCTGGGTTCATGTCTCGCTCTAAGACCGGCCCACACCCCATACCCAAGACTTTCCAATCTATTTGACCCCAAAAAATTTTTAGGCTATTAAAATCAGCTTTTCGAAAATCTGGCACTTTAACAGAATTTTCTCCTACAGGTCTATTCCATTCTATGTTAAATCTGATTACTTTGTGATCACTGCTCCCTAGCTCACTCCCTATTTCGATGTCATTAATTTGTGTTTCCCTATTAGTTAACACTAAATCTAAAATATTATTTTCCCGTGTTGGTTCCTTAATGTGTTGCGTAAGAAAGCAATCGTCAATTAATTCTAGAAAATCTTCTTCTTCACTATTCCCTGTTTTGTTCACCCAGTTTATCCCACTAAAATTAAAGTCACCCATGACATAAATACTGTTAGATCTAGATGCTCTAGATATTTCATCCCATAGATGCTTTGCTTCCATTCTGTCTAAATTTGGTGGCCTATATATAACTCCTATTATAATATTATTTGCTTTTTCGCTTAATTCTATCCAAATAGTTTCTGTGTGTGGCTCAGTTTTGATTCCCTCTTTGAGACTACATTTCAAATTATCCCTAACATATATGGCTACTCCCCCTCCTCGTCTAATATATCTATCTGTGTGAAATAGTTTAAATCCATTTATCTGATATTCAGCTAATAGTTCTCTATTTTCTACATTGAAATCAGAATTCTTTAAAGATTTCTAGTACCATCTAGCCAGTGGTACCATACTAGGGTGCCAGTGTTGCCGTGACAGTGGTTCCATCCCAGGGTGCCAGTGATGCCATCCCAGGGTGCCAGGGATGGCATCCCAGGGGTGCCAGTGGCGCCATCCCAGGGTGCAAGTGGTGCCATCCCAGGGTGCAAGTGATGCCATCCCAGGGTGCCAGTGGTGCTATCCCCGGGTGTTAATGGTGCCAGTGGTGCCATCCCATAATACCAGTGGTGCCATCCCAGGGTGCCAGTGATGCCATCCCATAGTGCCAGTGGTGCCATCCCAGGGTGCCAGTGGTGCCATCCCATAGTGACAGTGGTGCCATCACTGGGTGCCATCCCAGGGTGTTAATGGTGCCATCCCAGGGTGCCAGATGTGGGTTATTTTTTCTAGCATGCATTTGTTTTTATTAAATTATTGATTTCTTAAATTTGTTTTATTAGTATTAATTCAAAGTGGAGTGTATTGGAAGTATATCCTGCTGGTGTTTACCTTAACACAAGTTTGTGGAAGAGGTGGGGGGTTTATACATAGCTTATACCACATATAGTGGATATTAATAAGCTTCAAAATTTAATGTTAGTACCACAGCTAAAATGGGTCAATTAAATGTTATTATTTCTGACCTGTTAAGTTGTAATAGCCTAATAATAGGCCTAGACATTATCAGGCACGAATGTGGGACTTCTATGGTGTGAGCCGTAATGGTGACTGTGACTGCTTTCTGTTGCACTAGGATGACTCGATGCTGCTTCCTCTCTTCTGATCGTCACCTGCCGAGTTATTTACCAGTAGTAAACTGTCACTACTAAGCACAGCATATAGTAGAGAAAGATTATATTTAATTAGAACAACAGCTTACCAGTTCTGTGTGTTGTATGTGTATCATAACCGGCAAAATTTGAACATAAATTGAATGGCCATTAACTTAATATATAAATACACAACTAATTTAACCAGATACAATACTTCTCAAGGTTAGCGAGATCTTCGATTAATCGGAGACTTAGTTGTTCCTTTGTCGAAGCTCGTGGGAAGTGTTTGAGATCTGTATGTTCCGACTGGAGAGGGAGTTTACTCTCTGTATGTGGTCGCCTGTATGACCATGCACATAATGGCCGTCGAGTCTTTGTTTACATTCATTCTGCAAGCTTTCCTCCCTGGGAGCGGCGTCTCCCAAAAATATGGTTCTATTTTTTGATGTATTGTCTTAGGGAGGTAGACTTTTGTTTCATTGATAATTATATTAGATCCAATCATAGAGAACTTTTTTATTAATTCTAATGTGTAGACTGGTAGTTTAAAGATAAGTGATGAGTCTTAAATATATTTTGATGACGCCACGGATCTTTCATTCTCTGTAATCATTTTATGACTCACCAATGTTAATATGTTAGTGTCGGATTTCCGAGAAAATTCGGGGGGGGGGGAGGAAGGAGGATGAGGAATTATCAGGGGAATGCGCCAAGCCATTACGACTATACAGCACTTGGAAAATATGGTCAGGATAAGGATTTGGGATGGGACGGGGGAAAGGAATGGTACCCAACCACTTGGACGGTCGGGGATTGAACACCGACCTGCATGAAGCGAGACCGTCGCTCTACCGTCCACCCCAAGTGGTTCTTAGGAAACACTGGTCGAAGTCCAATTATTTGGACTACTGAACACTTCATTCCTCTCCTTCAGAATTATAATACTGTTTTAATTTTAACTTGAACTGTTGTGTGGGAGTCCTTTCTGAACATTTGATTTTTGTATTATTGCCGCCGAAGGCGGCTAATTTATTGTGCACCCTATACTCATCTTGTGAGCGGTAGCGCAAAAGCATTACAGAGGGCACAAAAGGTCTTTATCAGACCTCATCTTAGATTATTACATAATCAATTTCGTCTATCCTTCACACCTTATAGTTACAATGTCAGCTAGTTACACTGAAAGCGCTATTTCAAGTAAGTAAGTAAGTAATTATCAAAAGAAGGCACCAAACCGGGAAGGCTATGTAGCACCATCAAATACGCAAAATAATCAGAGGGCGCTAAATATCACCAAGGATGCCAATACGAGAACAAAAACGCATAAGGCGAACGATATCAAAAGTATCCGAGTCACCAAGAATTCTATCGAGGGATAGGTGACCGCGAGGGGCGGTCGGAAAGCAAGACACACGCTCGTCCTGGAAGTCAGGACATTCAAGAAGGACATGCACGACCGTAAGAGGGACAATGCAACTAGGACAATAAGGAGCAGGGCGGCGCTCCATCAAGTGACCATGGGTTAAGCGAGTATGGCCAATACGCAACCTCGCTAGAGCTGTTTCCCACCGCCGGTTACGGTGGAAGGAGGACGGCCACGAGGAAACACAACATTTAAGAGTACGTAGCTTGTTACCAGTAACAGACAACCAAGAAGCCTGCCAACGGGTAAGGACTGAGGAATGGATAACCGGGTAAAAGTCGGAATACGGAATGCCTTTACGAGAGATGGGACAAGAGCGGACAGCTTCCTTAGCGGCAGCATCCGCACGCTCATTTAAAGACACGCCAATATGGCTGGGAACCCAACAAAACTCAACCGACTTAAATTTACTGTGAACGAGAAACAGCCAATGCTGGATCTCGACAACTACCGGATGAACTGGATTAAAGCACCCGAGAGCCATGAGGGCACTACGAGAGTCAACAACAACCACAAAGGAAGACTGACAACGAGAAAGCAGGAGACGAAGAGCATAGAGAATAGCATAAAGTTCCGCTGTAAAGATGCTAGTCTCCGGAGGCAAGCGACACATATAAGTGCGATCAGGAAAAACAACAGAGTAGCCAACACCGTCCGCTGACTTAGACCCATCGGTGAAGACAGAAACGGAGCGGGAGTGAGAAGAAAAGTGCTCGAGGAAAAGGCGTTTTAGAACTGTAGGAGGGGTAAAAGCTTTAGTGATACGAGTCAAGGATGTACAAAACCGCGGAAGAGGGACCCTCCACGGGGGCAAAGAAGGAACAACACGAGGAGAAACATCAGAAATACGAACGGAAAGAGAATCCTGCAGGCGAGATAACCGGACAGAAAGAGGGAGGTGGTGAAGAGGAACAGGAACCGCAGGAGGGGTAAAAGTTAAAGCACGACAGAGACGAGAGGAAGGATGTTGCAAGGACCGCGCAAGATAGCGAAGACAGTAGCGATCACGGCGGTCCTGGAGAGACAGGAAGCCAGTGTCAACATACAAGCTAAGGACGGGAGTCGAACGAAAGGCACCAGAACTGAGGCGCAACCCAGCATGGTGCAAAGCATCAAGACGGCGAAGAGTAGAAGGAGAAGCAGACGAGTAAGCAGGGCAACCATAATCGAGCTTAGACAGGACGAGAGAGGAATGGAAAGCAAGGAGAGTGCGCCTATCTGCCCCCCAAGAAGTATGGGACAAGACCCGAAGGAGGGTAAGGGACTTAGAGCACTCAACACGGAGGTAAGAGATATGGGGAGACCAAGACAAACGAGTGCCAAGGAATAACCCCAAAAGCTTCGCGGAATCTTTGTATTCAAGGGGATGACCATAAAGTGACAAAGAGGGACGAAGAACAACCCGTTTCCGCGTAAAAGTCATGGCACAAGTCTTAGAAGTAGAGAACTTGAAGCCATGACCTGTGGCCCAAGACGACACGGCATCAATCGCAAGTTGAAGCCGGCGTTGAAGGAGAGGCGAATCATCACCCTGACAACAAAGGGTAAGATCATCGACATAGAGAGCGGAGAAGACGCCAGAAGGAAGAGAGGAAAGAAGACCATTGAGGGCAACCAGAAAAAGAGTAGTGCTCAGAACACTACCCTGGGGCACACCTTCGTATTGCTGAAAAGAGGGAGAGAGAGCGGTACCAAGGCGCACCCGAAAGGAACGACGAGAGAGGAAGCTGCGGAGAAAGAGAGGGAGATGACCACGAAGGCCAAAAGAATGAAGTTGAGATAGGATATGATAACGCCAAGTGGTGTCGTAAGCCTTTTCTAGGTCAAAAAGGACGGCAACAACGGAGGTCTTCGCAGCAAAAGCAGTACGTATATAGACCTCCAAGTTCACCAGGACATCTGTCGTGCTGCGGCACTTGCGGAAACCAAATTGAGAAGGGGAGAGGAGGTGATGGTGTTCCAGGAACCACATCAGACGAACGTTAACCATACGTTCAAAGAGTTTGCAGACACAACTTGTGAGAGCAATAGGGCGAAAGTCCTTAGGGGAAGTACCCAGAGACCCCGGTTTGCGAACAGGGAGGACAACGGCATCGAGCCAGTCCTCAGGGACTGACGACGACTCCCAGATCCGATTATACAGACTCAGTAAATACTGAGACGTGCTCGGAGGGAGATGGCGAAGCATCTCATAATGAATACCATCGGAGCCCGCCGCCGTAGAACCGCAGAGGGCCAGGGCAGAACGAAGTTCAGAGAGAGAGAAGGGATCATTATAGGGAAGCTGAAGATGAGTGCAGAAATCTAAAGGACGAGACTCAAGGACAGGTTTACGAAGAAGGAAAGATTGGGGAAGATGAAGACCAGAGCTAACAGAAGAAAAGTGGGAACCCAGTTCGGAAGCGACCTGCAACGGGTCCGCCACAAGAGTATCATGGAGGTGAAGGACCGGTGAAACATCGGGAACGAACTTACCCGCTATCTTGCGGATACGCTTCCAGATCTGGGCCAGAGGGGTTTCGGACGTAATTGTCGAGACATAAGATGCCCAACATTCACGTTTAGCCGTACGGATGGCCCTATGGGCCACCGCACTCGCTTTCCGAAAGAAAAGAAAAGAATCGGTCGTCTGCCTACGGCAGTGCTTCTTCCAGGCTGCACGCTTACAGCGGACAGCCCGAGCACAGTCCGCATTCCACCAGGGAACGCACTTCCGTGGACCCCGAGAGGAAGAGCGAGGAATAGAGCGGAGGGCAGCGTCGAAGACAGTGTCATGAAAAAGGAGGAGAGCGCGAGAGAGGGGCAGAAGGGAGAGGTCAGAGAGAGTAGCACTGAGGGAAAAGAGGGTCCAGTCCGCCTTAGCAAACTGCCACCTAGGGAAAGAGAGGGAAGGGCGAAAAGAGAAAAAGGAAACAAGGATGGGGAAATGATCACTTCCATGGAGGTCATCAAGAACCTGCCATGTGAAATCTAAGTAAAGAGAAGAAGAGCAGAGAGAAAGATCAAGACAAGAAAGGGTACGAGTTCGAGAGTCCAAATGAGTGGGCTCACCAGAATTCAGAAGAGACAGGGAAGAAGAGAGGAGAAACGGCTCAAGGAGGCGACCCCGGGTATTCGTCAGAACGTCACCCCAAAGAGAATGACGACAATTGAAGTCACCCAGCAGGAGCACAGGCTCCGGCAAGGAGTCTAGGAGGTGTTTCAAATCAGGAAGAGAGAGCGGGACACTCGGGGGGAGATAAATGGAACAAACTGTGTACCATTTCCCCACAAAGATACGAGCAGCAGAACAATGGAGAGGCGAAGGAAAAAGTAAAGGAACAAAGGGAACATCAGCCCGAATCAAGAGAGCAGAAGAATTAGAAGCCCCAGCAATGGCTGGGGGGGGGGAGAGAAAGGAATAGCCACGAAAACGACCAGGACGAGCACCAAGCATCGGCTCCTGGAGACAGACACAAAGGGGCGAAAACCGCGAAACCAGAAGTTGGAGTTCGAGGAAATTGGCGTAATAACCTCGAACGTTCCATTGAAGAATGGACAACGACGAGAAGAGAAAGGACAAAAACAGAGAACAAGGAAGAAACAAAGGCGAAAGACCAACAGAGCACGTTAAAGAATATCAGGGTCGGGATCAGGGTCAGCAAAGTCAGGGTTAGGGGGCATGGGTAAACTGAGCAAAGACGGAGGGAAGGAAACGGGAGAACAGATCAGAGGTGGGCGGGCAGGGTCCGGAGGAGGAGGAGGAGGAGGAGGAGGAGGAGGAGGAGGAGACAACGGAGAGGAGCAGTCAAGGACAGCAGCAGGAAGAGGGGGAGTAGAAAGAGAGGAGCGCACCCCAGCAAGAGCAGCAACCGAAAGGGAAGCAGGGGCCAAAGAAACCTCCATAGCGGGAACAGGGGGCGCAAGCACTGAAACGGGAGTGGAAGGAGCAACAGAGCCAGAAGGAGGAGCCGAGGAAGAAAGCGAAGCCTTCTTACCCGCCGGGGAAGAGGAAGGAGAGGAGCCAGGCTTACGCTTCTGACTTAAAGAGACCGGTGTCCCAGCAACTACGTACCGGGCAACGGATTCCAGTGTCTCAACAGGAGAAACCGAACGAGAGCACACACGACGGCCGTTAGGAGAGCGATGGACATCCGCCCGCACCGACAGGCGGCGGGGAGAGCCGATAGATGGAGGAAGAGGATGGGAAGGAGGATCGGAGGGGAACGAGGAAGGAGACACAGAAGACACGACAGACCGGGTAGAAGGAAGGGGAACCCCAGACAGAGGACCAGGAGGAGGATCCTTCGGGAGAGAACCCAAAGGGACAGAGGAGGGGGCAGTGGGCGCATCAGGGTCCAAGGCCTGGAAACGGTTGCGAGTCTGAGGAAGGCGGGAAGGACGAGGAGAGGAAGAGCGCAACACGCGAGCATAAGAGATATTAGCATAAGGCGGGAGCCGGCGAACCTGGCGCCTCGCCTCAGGAAAAGATAAACGCTCCCGGTGCTTCAAGTTGAGGACGGCTGCCTCAAGCTTGTAATGGACACACGCACGGGAGAAGGTAGGATGGGCCTCACCGCAGTTGAGGCAACGAGCCTGGGGAGAAGCGCACTCCGACTTAGAGTGACCTTCGCCACCACACAAAGGACAGAGAGAGACAGTCCCGGAGCAGCGGAGGGCACCATGCCCAAACCTCCAGCACTTGTTGCAGAGCCGAGGAGAAGGAATGTACTCCTGGACAGAGCACCTGGCACCAGCAAGAATGACAGAGGGTGGAAGGGTCCTACCATCAAAGGTAATCTTCACAACCCGGAGGGGTTGACGGCGACTACCACGAGGGGGACGAGTAAACGTGTCCACCTGGAGAATAGAATGGCCCTGGGCAGCGAGGATATGTCGAATATCGTCGTGGCAGTCGCGTAGGTCCCGAACACCGGTCGCAACATGGGGCGGGAGCAAAATAGTGCCAACACTGGCATTCAACTGAACGTTCTTCGAGACCCGAACGGGGGTCTCGCCAAGGCAGGATAAGGCAGCCAAGCGGGAAGCAGCATCCTGAGAAGGAGCAGCAACGACACGCGTACCGAGACGAGTGGGGTTAAAAGTAATGGAGGCATCCACGGAATCAATGAGATGTCGATGAAGGGAGAAATCGTCAGGAGGCGCAGAATCAAGAGGGAGGAGATCAAAATATTTGGCCCACGAAGCGGGACCAAACAAGGCTTGATAGGTAGCAGAACTGGAAGGAATCGAGCGAGGGCGGCCGTGACGAGAACGGCGGTGAGAGCCCCCAGAGAGAGAGGGGTTAAAAGGCGCAGTAGTTACAACTAGAGAAGGAGCCGCGCCAGGGGACGAGGTAGTCACCACTGGGGGCTTGGGGCTCGACCCAACCACAGAGGAGGGAGGGGAGCCAGGGGAAGGAGTCAGAGAGGCCAAAGGAGGAGCAAGGTCGGGGCCCAATGCAGCGGAGGCTACAGAGCCCGGTCTTCCAATACGGACCGACTCGGGGGCTTGGTCGCCCACCCCACGAGCCTGAAAAGGTAAGCCAGAAGCAGCCGAAACAGGGGTTATCATCTTGACGAAATTACGAATTCACTCACGAATGTGCCCCCACACCCACCATGGAGCCACAATTAGAGGCAGGACACCCAACAAGAAGCTATCGCCGATCTTGTCGGGGCCTCCTAGGGGTGCGTCGTGAGTATACGCCCCACAAACGCCACCTTAAGAAACCGACAGTCCGTCGAGATCGGGTTCAGTGACGAAGTGGGGATTGACAATAAAAGGTTCCCCTCGCTCTCGACGTCGGGTACTGCAGTTCTACGGGTGCAAGAGTATGCCTCCTCAAGCACCCGGGCGTCAAAGTAGAAGAAGTCCAAGGGAAGAACCAGAACGAGCAAAAGGTCGGCAGGAAACGGCAAGCAGATAGGAGAAGAGGGGGGAGAAAAACGAAACAGAAGGAAAAGGAAAAGATGCCCAGCAGAATTGGAGAGGACGGCAGCAGGAGCACAAGGCTAGAAAAGGACAGAGGACTGTCCCAAGGAGCATCACACTCCGGCAGCCGCCCACTAAGCCCCCAGACGGCGACAACGAGCTGAGCGGGGAGGGGGTTATCTCTAAATAGCTCAATTTTACTACAATCTTCGATATAGTGTTCGAGTGTGTCCCTGTCTTTGTCCACACACTTTACACTTCATCTAGATCTCTATACAAGCCGAACTGCCAGAGATACTTGTAGCCAAGTCTTATACGAGCTGTGATAACATCTGTTAGTCTACTGATTTAGTTCCTTGCCCCATACACATGTTTTACTTCACACATTTCATTGTGATGAACAATTGACCTGCTAGTTCCAGTTTGCGCTGTTCTACTTTCCTCAAATTCATTCAGGAGTTCTCGTCTAATGACACTTTTAAAGGACCTATTTGATAACTCAAGATTCCGTTCAATAAATGGAGTTGCAAGAGTTGGACGTCTTAGAGTAGCTTCTTTTCCTGTTAGCTCCAAAGGAACTAGTTCTATAAGATTTTGAGAGTAGTGGTGCCTCAGCACTTTACTTTTAATATTCTGAAGATACTTTGGTAGTCTGGATGAACAGAAGTAAGTAATTATTAAAAAGAAGGCACCAAACCACGAAGGCTATCACAGTGGTAGTGATAGTACTATTGAAGTGATAGTACAGTGTAGTGGTAGTACTATGTGTGGGAGAGAGTGTGTAGTGGTACTACTGTTTGGGGGGAGTGTGTGTAGTGGTCGTACTATATGTGGGGGAGTATGTATAGTGGTGGTACTGTAGTAGTACTGTGTAGTTTTTTTTTTTTTTTTTTTTTTTTTAAACAGAGCAAGTACAGCGTATAGTAATCATATAAACAGGAAAGCACAGAATAACGAAGAACATAGAATAACAACAACACAGATAACAAGTAACACTGACCAACACAGATCAACACAAAAGTGTAAACAAAGAATAACATAAAACACATAAGAACACACACACACACACAAAAACAAAAGCAGCACCACCCAGATGAGGCGTGCCAAAAGCGTCAGTAATTACAAAAGCGCACAAGGAGCACAATAAAACCAAGGGTAAAGTATAAACAGGAATACACATACAAAGAAACACATACAAAAATAACACAAACGCAAAACACACGCACCATGCGCCACACCACACAACAGCAGACAACACACCATAACAAACATGTCAATAAACACAATAACAAACATGTCAATATAACACTGTAAATACAACACAGTAAGTAAATGCAGGAAAATAACAATGGAATACAACAAAGCAATACACAGCACAGTACATAAAATAAAGGAAACAGAACACATTAGCATTACATAGTAAAATAACATAGCAAAAAATAAAGGAATCGGTATAGTACAAACCGACATCGGAACATATAACACAGTAAAATGACACAGAGAACAGAACAAAGTGTAAAAAAAACATAAACACACAAACAAATTCCTGCCACACAAGGTAACCAAGCAAACCCCAGTACACACAATACCCCAAAGACAAACAAACACAGACCCCCCAAACCCCCACCCACCAGAGGGAACCGAACCAAAGGAACACGCACAGACACACACACAACCACACCCACAGGAACCCACCACCTACACCAACGCAGCACCCCTGACATACTCGACCGTGAACCAAGCATCAAAAACCCCTAGGAAAGGAGCGACGCAACCACCACATAGTATAAGACAGACGGCCTTTCAAAAAGCCCAAAATCCTCCCCACCCCATACCCCTCCATCCTACCAACCCATAAACAAAAAATATAGTCCGCTAACAACACCCCGAGCGTGTTACGCACCCGCCTGGAGCCCCGAGGGAACGAAAAATACAAAAACCGCAATAGGTCGACCTGCACCCCTGGACCACAAAAGGCTGCAATGACATCCCGCAACCACCCAACCAAACCCTGAACCCGCGCACAAAAATAAAAGACGTGCAACTGAGTCTCACGTCTCCCACAAAGAACACAACCATCAGAGGCGACCAAACCCAACATAAAGAGCCTTGCATTCGTAGCCAAAGATTCATGCAAATATCAAAAAACCAACTCACGCGTTCGTGGCGCAATACACGGCCCACTCAACGCCTCCCACACATTCCCCCAGTCGAAACAAGGGTACTAACTTTCGACCCTGGGAGACACCCGAGAGGCAAGTGCCCCATACACCTCCCGACAACCAAAAGAGACAAACCCAGGAAATCGACAAAGCGCCCGAAGGATCAAAACCGCCCACGAATACACTGGAGGCGTATACATGGCCACCTCCTGGCGACGATCCAGATCAAGCAAAAAACTAAACCTCATAGAGCAGTAAAACAACCCCAAGGAGTTTAACCCACCCCCTAACACCAAACTCCTCCGAACCGACCCCCAAAACAAAGCCAACGCCTTCACATAGACATCAGGAATACCAATTCCACCTTCTGACACCTTAAGACATAACGTAGATCGACGAACCGGATGATACCGGCCACACCACACATAACGATACACCAAACCCTCCAGAGCGCGAGCCTTCCGCCGATCCAACGGAAAACACTGCGCAACAAACCAGACCCGCGACAAAACCTTACAAGACACGACAATCGCCCGCTGGTAAATAGTCAGGGCCCGTTGCGACAACATCCCCACAGCTACGCCCACCCCCCGCGAAACTGCCTCCCAATTAAACTCCAAAGACTGCACATACGACCTAAACCACGTAATCCCCAGAACCCGAATGGACTGAACCACCGGAAACCACGAACCAGACCACACCAAACGAGAGGCCCAACCCCCTAACCCCAGAAGACAAGACTTTCCACGATTGACCAAAGCCCCTGTAGCCGACTCAAATTGAAACACCAAATCCTGAACAGCAGGCACAGAACCCTCAGAGGCAACAAACAAGACTGTGTCGTCCGCATAACCACAAATCTTGAGGGACAAGCCATTTGGCAAACACGGCGAGACAACTGAACGACAAGCACGCACTGCGCGAACAAAGGGCTCCTGAAACAGAATATATAGAAGCATCGACAGAGGACACCCCTGTCGAACCGAACGCCGAATAGCGAAGGGAGCACAAAGGAACCCATTGACACACACCCTACTACTACAACCAGCATACAACATCCGTATCCAGCCCACAAACTGGGGCGGGAAACCAAACCTCTCCAGGACCCGCAAAACAAACCCAATCGGCACGCGATCAAAAGCCTTGGACCAATTCAGGCTTATCATGGCCGCGGGAACACTAGACTCCTCCACATAGAGGAGCAAATCCCGAAAAAGGGAATTACATTGCACCAACGACCTACCCGGAACGCCACAAAACTGACCCCAAGAGATCACTGACCCCACAACCGAGCGCAAACGTCCAGCCAACAACTTAGAAATAATCTTGTAATCCACATTTAGCAATGTAATAGGCCGCCAATTTGCAAAAAAACGTAAATCCCCCGGCTTCGGAAGAAGCCGCACAAGACTATCATTTTGCGAAACGGACAGAGACAAACTCCGAAGACAAAACCGAACCACCTCCAAAAAATCGGCACCAAGCACATCCCAAAACTCGACATAGAACTCCATCGGAAACCCATCCGACCCTGGAACCTTACCACGACGAAAGGACCGCACAACCTCCCAAAGCTCCGAAGGGCTTACCTCCCGCACAAGACCCACACAATCCATACCCGACAACCCCGGTGCACAGTGTTGGAGGAAGGACTCCATCAACCCCTCATCCCCCGCAACCACCCCATACAAAGACTCCAATTCACCACGCACATAATGCAAAATCGCCCCAGTGTCCGACACAACCGAACCGTCCGGCCGATGAAGACCTGCCAACAAAACAGAGGCACGCCCCACCCGTTCCCTCCGCAGTAAAAACTGCGAGAGCTTCTCACCACACAACCGTTCCTCCACCCCAGCCCGCACACGTACCCCCTCAGCCATCTCCTCCCTCAGCCCACAAATGAGATCCTTACACACCGAGATCTCCCGAAACCTATCTAAACCCTGATTCAGCAACCCATACAGGCGAAATAACCGTGCCTGCAAGACCCTCAACAGACCAAACCTTCCCGACGCCTCCCGCTTCGCCACCACCCGAAAAAACGACCGACATTCCACCTTAGCCCACTCCCACCACTCCAGGACCGAGGGAAAAGTCCCCTTCCGAGCGGCCAAAACAGCCCACCGGGCCCGGAACTGGGCACACACAACAGGGCATTTCAGCAACCCACAATTCAGTTTCCACCAGCCACGGCCAACCCGCACCTGGCTGCGAATCCCCACCTGCAACACCACCATGCAATGGTCCGAGAACCCCACGGGAACCGTCTGCAACGAAAAAACCGAACCACCCCCAGTAGGCACGTAAAAACGATCAAGGCGAGAGCAAGCCCCACGCGAGAGAAAAGTGTACTCCAAAGGACCCCCTTGCAACACGGCCGCATCCCGAAACCCGCAACTCTTCAAGGTAGCAGTCAAAGACGGCGAGATATTCGCTGGACGAAGACTATTGCTATCCCGCGGCGATGAAATACAATTAAAATCCTCCCCCCAAAATCATCCCCCTCGTATCGTGAAACAAAAAATGCAGCACATCACGGGAAAAGAAAACCTCCCGGTTCTGCCTCTGCGCCGCCCCAGTTGGCGCGTACACATTCAAGAGAGAGACCTCAGACCCCAAAAAGGAGACCCGAACTAACAGCACCCGACCACCTTCGTCCATCTCCGTGTGAAGCACGGAAATCGGGGCCCGCTTAGAAAGCAGGATCAACGTACCTCCACGCAAGCCACGCGAAGGGTTTAACACCACCGTAAACCCCTCAGCCAACACATGTAACAACCCCACTTCCTGTACATTGTGCTCCTGCACAAAAGCCACATCCACCCTCCACTCATGCAGCATCGACACCAGGCCCAATAGCACAGCCATAGAACGCAAACCATTCACATTCAGCGAAGCACATGTTAATTTAGGATCCATCGGGAAAAGAGATAAACCCTATCTAACCACAAAACCGTCATACCGGTCCGGCCGCCACCCCGTGTACGGAAGCAGTAGCAGCCGCCACCGGGTTCCCAGGCGACGGAGACGCACTCCCCACAGGGGGGGGGGGGAGGCCATAGTCCTTCCGGAGCTTCATCACAAGGCCGCGATCAGCACTGCCACAGTCCCCCGGATCCACTACCGCCCACTCCGGGCTCCGTACCCCAGGGGACCCACATACGAGATCACCAGGAGGGTCCACAACACACCCTCCACCGCCCGGCACCGACGGGTCTACTACAGACACCGTCACACCCTCACCATCACCGACACTCGCATCAGGCTCTAACCTCCGCACCGAAGGCCCTCGGTCCCCGGAGCGACCACTCCTGTTCGTCTTCCGGCGCTTCGTCAGAGAGCCAGGTTGACCCTGGACAGCAGTGGTGGAAGGACGACGAGAGGGGCGACCCCCTTCCAAGAACTCATCTGCTTCCAAGGGTTCCACACCAAGTGCACCAGAATCTGGCGACATCCTCCACCGGTGACAAAACAGGGCCACGCCCCACCGAAGCGCCAACATCGACGGCTATGGCAACTGGAGGCGGATGCACCTCCACATGCGTGACCACCGCACTACCACCCACACCAGGGGGGTCCACAGACATCGGACCCGACACGTCAGCACCAGTGGGGCGCACCGCACCCACAACGCCATCACCGGTAGGTGCAGGAGGAGGGTTCAACCCGGCAGGAGCATCCCCCAGGTCCACAAGGCCATGTAAAGGCGGAAAATCCTCTTCTCGGAAGACACTGACCAACCGGACGGTGCCATTACGGCAACCAGCAGCCTGGTGTCCAGCCATACCGCACCGAAAACATGTGCGCTCTTGTCCCGCATAAAAGCACTGCACCTTGAACCCCAGCAGCACCATCGACGACGGGATCGCCTTCCTCAGCTTCACGGTAACCGTGCGGATACCCATCAGGACGCCACGAAGACGGCCAGACTTCAGCACATTTGCCCGACAGGCGAGAACACTCCCATATCCTCCTAAGAACCGGCGGAGCAGGCTCTCTGGGAACTCAAACGGCAGCCCCCGCACCACCACAAAAGTCACTGGAACACACAAGTCCGTTAAAGAAACCGTACCCGCCGCGCCAGGCAAAGGTACAGTACGCCCGTCATACTTGTCGACCATATCCGGGTACACCACAGCGTCAGTCAGCTTAACCAAGGCCCGATGTTCCCCAGCCAGCTGCACACCACACACATCTGCAGGGTTGAGACCCAGCACATCCAGGAGAGCAACCTCCAACAACGAGTAGTTCACCTGACCAGAGAAGGCCAGCTCAACCATATCCACACGCCTTATAGGCGGCATGGGCAACGCCATCCCGCCGGCCCGACAGGCCAGAGGCCACAAAAAAACGCCACCAGCTGTGTGCACGCCAAACGTCCAGGCAAGACTGAGGAGCGAATGTAAACAGAACCGCTCCGCACGGCTGCCAAACAGCCAATCCCATCTCTAAATAGCTCAATTTTACTACAATCTTCGATATAGTGTTCGAGTGTGTGTCCCTGTCTTTGTCCACACACTTTACACTTTACTTCATCTAGATCTCTATACAAGCCGAACTGCCAGAGATACTTGTAGCCGAGTCTTATACGAGCTGTGATAACATCTGTTAGTCTACTGATTTAGTTCCTTGCCCCATACACATGTTTTACTTCACACATTTCATTGTGATGAACAATGGACCTGCTAGTTCCAGTTTGCACTGTTCTACTTTCCTCAAATTCATTCAGGAGTTCTCGTCTAATGACACTTTTAAAGGACCTATTTGATAACTCAAGATTCCGTTCAATAAATGGAGTTGCAAGAGTTGGACGTCTTAGAGTAACTTCTTTCCTGTTAGCTCCAAAGGAACTAGTTCTATAAGATTTTGAGAGTAGTGGTGCCTCAGCACTTTACTTTTAATATTCTGAAGATACTTTGGTAGTCTGGATGAACAGAAGTAAGTAATTATTAAAAAGAAGGCACCAAACCAGGAAGGCTATCACAGTGGTAGTGATAGTACTATTGAAGTGATAGTACAGTGTAGTGGTAGTACTATGTGTGGGAGAGAGTGTGTAGTGGTACTACTGTTTGGGGGGAGTGTGTGTAGTGGTCGTACTATATGTGGGGGAGTATGTATAGTGGTGGTACTGTAGTAGTACTGTGTAGTGGTCGTACTGAGTGTGGAGGGAGTGTGTGTAGTGGTAGTACTGTGTGGAGGGAAGAGTGTGTAGTGGTAGTACTGAGGGGGAGTGTTTGTAGTGGTAGAACTGAGTGTTGGGGACAGTGTACAGTGGTAGTACTGTGTGTGAGAGAGAGTGTGTAGTGGTACTAATGTTTGTGGTGGAGTGTGTGTAGTGGTCGTACTATATGTGGGGGAGTATGTATAGTGGTAGTACTGTGTGGGGGGACTGTGTATAGTGGTCGTACTGAATGTGGGGGAACAATGTGTAGTGGTAGTACTCTATGTTGGGGGGAGTGCGTAGTGGTCGAACTGTATGATGGGGAGAGTGTGTAGAGGTCGTACTGAATGTTGGGGAGTGTGTGTAGTGGTAATACTGTGTGGGGGGGGGTGTATTGGTAGTACTGTGTGTGAGGTAGAGTGTGTAGTGGTCGTACTGAGTGTGGAGGGAGTGTGTGTAGTGGTAGTACTGTGTGGGGGGAAGAGTGTGTAGTGGTAGTACTGTGTGTGGGGGGGGGGAGTGTGTAGTGAAAGAACTGTGTGTGGAGGGAGTGTGTGTACTGGTAGTACTGTGTGTGGGAAAGAGTGTGTAGTTTTAGTACTGTGTGTGGGAGAGAGTGTCTAGTGGTAGTACTGTGTGTGTGGGGAGAGCGTGTAGTGGGCATATTGTATGTTGGGGAGAGTGTGTGTAGTAGCAGTACTGTGGGGGGGGGGGAGTGATTGTAGTGGTAGTACTGTGTGTTGGGGAGACTGTGCAGTGGTAGTACTGTGTGAGGGAGAGTGTGTAGTCGTAGCACTGAGTGGGGGGAATGAGTGTAGTGGTCGTACTGTGTGTGTGGATGGAGTGTGTGTAATGGTAGTACTTTGTGTGGGGGAGAGTGTGTAGTGGTAATACTGTGTGTGAGGTAGAGAGTGTAGTAGTTACTCTGTGTGTGGAGGGAGTGTGAGTAGTGGTAGTACTGTGTGGGGGGGGGGAGAGTTTGTAGTGGTAGTACTGTGTGTGGGGGAGTGTGTGTAGTGGTAGTACTGTGTGTGGGGAGTGTGTGTAGTGGTCGTACTGTATGTGGGGGAACAGTGTGTAGTGGTAGTACTGTATGTTGGGGAGAATGTGTAGTAGTCGAACTCTATGTTGGGAAGAGTGTGTAGTGGTCGTACTGTATGTGGGGGAGTGTGTGTAGTGGTAGTACTGTGTGTGGTGGAGAGTGTGAATTAGTAGTACTGTGTGTGAGGGAGAGTGTGTAGTGGTCGTACTGTGTGTGTTGGGAGTGTGTGTAGTGGTAGTACTGTGTGTGTGGGGGAGTGTGTAGTGAAAGTACTGTGTGCGGGGGAGTGTGTGTAGTGGTAGTACTGTGTGTGGGGGGAGTGTGTGTAGTGGTAGTACTGTGTGTGGGGGAGAGTGTGTAGTGGTAGTACGGTGTGTGAGGGAGAGTGAGTAGTGGTCGTTCTGTGTGTGGAGGGAGTGTGTGTAGTGGTAGTACCGTGTGTGGGGGAGAGTGTGTAGTGGTAGTACTGTGTGTGGGGGAGTGTGTTTAGTGGTAGTACTGTGTGTAGGGTAAAGTGTGTAGTTGTAGTACTGTGTGTGGAAGAGAGTGTATAGTGGTAGTACTGTGTACTCACCTAATTGTACTCACCTAATTGTGCTTGCGGGGGTTGAGCTCTGGCTCTTTGGTCCCGCCTCTCAACCGTCAATCAACTGGTGTACAGATTCCTGAGCCTATTGGGCTCTATCATATCTACATTTGAAACTGTGAATGGAGTCAGCCTCCACCACATCACTTCCTAATGCATTCCATTTGCTAACTACTCTGACACTGAAAAAGTTCTTTCTAACGTCTCTGTGGCTCATTTGGGTACTCAGCTTCCACCTGTGTCCCCTTGTTCGCGTCCCACCAGTGTTGAAAAGTTCGTCCTTGTTTACCCGGTCGATTCCCCTGAGGATTTTGTAGGTTGTGATCATGTCCCCCCTTACTCTTCTGTCTTCCAGTGTCGTGAGGTGCATTTCCCGCAGCCTTTCCTCATAACTCATGCCTCTTAGTTCTGGGACTAGTCTAGTAGCATACCTTTGGACTTTTTCCAGCTTCGTCTTGTGCTTGACAAGGTACGGGCTCCATGCTGGGGCCGCATACTCCAGGATTGGTCTTACATATGTGGTGTACAAGTGTGTGGTATAGTGTGTGGGGGAGAGTGTGTAGTGGTCGTACTGTGTGCGGAGGGAGTGTGTGTAATGGTAGTACTGTGTGTGGGGGAGAGTGTGTAGTGGTAGTACTGTGTGTGGGGGAGTGTGTTTAGTGGTCGCACTCTGTGTGAGGGAGAGTGTGTATTGGTCGTTCTGTATGTTGGGCAGTGTGTGTGTAGGAGTAGTAATGTGTGTGGGAGGTGTTTGCAGTTGTAGTACTGTGTGTTGGGAAGAGTGTGCAATGGTAGTACTGTGTGGGGGACAGGGTGAAGTGGTAGTACTGTGTGTGGGGAGTGTGTGTAGTGGCCGTACTGTTTGTGGGGGAACAGTGTGTAGTGGTCGAACTGTATGTTGAGGAGAGTGTGTAGTGGTCGTACTGTATGTGGGGGAGTGTGTATAGTGGTAGTACTGTGTGTGGGGGAGAGTGTGAATTGGTAGTACTGTGTGTGAGGGAGAGTGTGTAGTGGTCGTCCTGTGTGTGTTGGGAGTGTGTGTAGTGTTAGAACTGTGTGTGGGAAAGAGTGTGTAGTGGTAGTACTGTGTGTGTGGGGGAGTGTGTAGTGAAAGTACTGTGTGCGGGGGAGTGTGTGTAGTGGTAGTACTGTTTGTGAGGGAGTGTGTGTGGTGATAGTACAATGTGTTGGGGTGAGTGTGTAGTGGTAGTACTGTGTGGGAGAGAGTGTGTAGTAGTAGTACTGTGTGCGGGGGGGGGGGGAAAGTGTGTAGTGGTAGTAATGTGTGTGGGGGAATGTGTGTAGTGATAGTACTGTGTGGGGGAGAGTGTGTAGTGGTAGTACTATGTGTTGGGGGGAATGTGTAGTGGTAGTAATGTGTGAGGGAGAGTGTGTATTTGTCGTACTGTATGTTGGGGAGAGTGTGTGTAGCAGTAGTAATGTGTGTGGGTTGAGTGTTTGTAGTGGTAGTACTGAGTGTTGGGGAGAGTGTGCAGTGGTAGTACTGTTTGTGGGAGAGTGTGTAGTGGAAGTACTGTGTGTGTGGGGGGGGGGAGTGTGTAGTTGTAGTGTGGGAGTGTGTGGGAGTGTGTATAGTGGAAGTACTGTGTGGGGGAGAGTGTGTGTAGTGGTCGTACTGTATGTGGGAAGTGTGTGTAGTGGAAGTACTATGTGTTGGGGAGAGTGTGTAGTGGTAGTACTGTGTGAGGGAGAGTGTGTAGTAGTAGTCATGTGTGTGGGGGAGAGTGTGTAGTGGCAGTACTGTGTGTGGGGAAGAGTGTGTAGTGTTAGTACTGTGTGGGAGGGAGTGTGTGTAGTGGTCGTCCAGTATGTGGGGAAAAGTGTGTAGTGGTAGTGCTGTATGTTGGGGAGAGTTTGTAGTGGTCGCACTATTTGTTGGGAAAAGTGTGTAGTGGTCGTACTATATGAGGGGAAGTATGTGTAGTGGTAGTACTGTGTGTGGGGGAATGTGTATAGTGGTCGTACTGAATGTGGGGGAACAGTGTGTAGTGGTAGTGCTGTATGTTGGGGAGAGTGTGTATTGGTCGAACTCTATGTTGGGGAAAGTGTGTTGTGGGCGTACTGTGTGTGAGAGAGAGTGTGTTGTGGGCGTACTGTGTGTGGGAGAGAGTGTGTAGTGGTAGTACTCTGTGTGGAGGGAGTGTATTTAGTGGTAGTACTGTGTGTGCGGGAGAGGATGTAGTGGTAATACTGTGTGAGGGAGAGAGTGTGTAGTGGTAGTACCGTGTTGGGGGGAAAGTGTGTAGTGGTAGTACTGTGTGGGGGGGGGGGAATGTGTGTAGTGATAGTACTGTGTGGGGGAGAGTGTGTGTAGTGGTAGTACTGTGTGTGGGAGAGAGTGTGTAGTAGTAGTACCGTGTGTGGGGGAAAGTGTGTAGTGGTAGTACTGTGTGTGGAAGAGTGTGTAGTGGTAGTACTGTGTGTGTGGAGGGAGTGTGTGTCGTGGTAGTTCTGTGTGTAGGCGAGAGGATGTAGTGATAGTACTGTGTGTGGGAGAGAGTGTGTAGTGGTAGTACCGTGTGGGGGGGAAAGTGTAGTGGTAGTACTGTGTGTGAGGGAATGTGTGTAGTGCTAGTACTGTGTTGGGGATAGTGTGCAGTGGTAGTACTGTGTGTGGGGGAGTGTGTGTAGTCGTAGTACTATGTGTTGGATGGAATGTGTATTGGTAGTACTGTGTGTGGGAGATAGTGTGTTGTCGTAGTACTGTGTGTGGGAGAGAGTCTGTTGTCATAGTACTGTGTTTTGGAGAGAGTGTGTAGTGGTCGTACTGTGTGTGGGGTGGAGAGTGTGGTGGTAGTACTGTGTGGGGGGGAGAGTGTGTAGTGATGGTACTGTGTATGGGGGTGTGTGTGTAGTGTTTGTACTGTGTGTGTGTGGGGCGGGGGGAGTGTGTAGTGGTAATACTGTGTTTGGCGAAGTGTGTGTAGTGTTAGTACTGTGTGTGGGGTAGAGTGTGTAGTGGTAGTACTGTGCGTGGGGGAGAGTGTGTAGTGGTCGTTCTGTATGTTGGGGAGAGTGTGTAGTGTCGTTCTGTATTATGGGGAGAGTGTTTGTAGTGGCAGTACTGTGTGTTGGGGAGAGTGTGCAGTGGTAGTACTTTGTGGGGGAGAGTGTGTAGTGGTAGTACTGTGTGTGGGGGAGTGTGTGTAGGGTTAGTACTATGTGTTGGGGTAATGTGTAGTGGTTGTACTGTGTGAGGGGAAAGTGTGTAGTGGTAGTAATGTGTGTTTGGGAATGTGTGTAGTGATAGTACTGTGTGGAGGAGAATGTGTAGTGGTAGTACTGTGTGTGGGGGAGTGTGTGCAGTGGGAGTACTGTGTGTGGGAAAGAGTGTGTAGTGGTAGTACTGTGTGTGTGGGGGAGTGTGTAGTGAAAGTACTATGTGCGGGGGAGTGTGTGTAGTGGTAGTACTGTTTGTAAGGGAGTGTGTGTAGTGATAGTACAATGTGTTGGAGGTGAGTGTGTAGTGGTAGTACTGTGAGGGGGAGAGTGTGTAGTGGAAGTTCTGTGTGTGGGAGAGAGTGTGTAGTAGTAGTACTATGTGTGGGGGAGAGGATGTAATGGTAGTACTGTGTGCGGGAGAGAGTGTGTAGTGGTAGTACCGTGTGGGGGGGGAAAGTGTGTAGTGGTAGTAATGTGTGTGGGGGAATGTGTGTAGTGATAGTACTGTGTGGGGGAGAGTGTGTAGTGGTAGTACTGTGTGTGGGGAGTGTGTGTAGTTGTAGTACTATGTGTTGGGTGGAATGTGTGAGGGAGATTGTGTATTTATCGTACTGTATGTTGGGGAGAGTATGTGTAGTAGTAGTAATGTGTGTGGGTTGAGTGTTTGTAGTAGTAGGACTGAGTGTTGGGGAGAGTGTGCAGTGGTAGTACTGTTTGTGGGAAAGAGTGTGTAGTGGTAGTACTGTTTGTGTGGGAGAGTGTAGTGGAAGTACTGTGTGTGTGGGGGGAGGGGAGTGTGTAGTTGTAGTACTGTGTGTGTGGGAGTGTGTATAGTGGAAGTACTGTGTGGGGGAGAGTGTGTGTAGTGGTCGTACTGTATGTGGGAAGTGTGTGTAGTGGTAGTACTATGTGTTGGGGAGAGTGTGTAGTGGTAGTACTGTGTGGGGGAGAGTGTGTAGTAGTAGTCATGTGTGTGGGGGGTGTGTGTGTAGTGGTAGTACTGTGTGTGGGGGAGTGTGTGTAGTAGTAGTACTGTGTGTGGGGGAGTGTGTATAGTGGTCTTACTGAATGTGGGGGAACAGTGTGTAGTGGTAGTACTATATGTTGGGGAGAGTGTGTTGTGGGCGTACTGTGTGTGGGAGAGAGTGTGTTGTGGGCGTACTGTGTGTGGGAGAGAGTGTGTAGTGGTAGTACTGTGTGTGCGGGAGAGGATGTAGTGGTAATACTGTGTGTGGGAGAGTGTGTGGTGGTAGTACTGTGTGTGGGGGAAAAGTGTGTAGTGGTAGTGCTGTGTGGGGGGGGATGTGTGTAGTGATAGTACTGTGTGGGGGAGGGTGTGTGTAATGGTAGTACTGTGTGTGGGAGAGAGTGTGTAGTAGTAGTACCGTGTGTGGGGGAAAGTGTGTAGTGGTAGTACTGTGTGTAGGAGAGAGTGTGTAGTGGTAGTACTGTCTGTGTGGAGGGAGTGTGTGTAGTGGTAGTTCTGTGTGTAGGAGAGAGGATGTAGTGATAGTACTGTGTGTGGGAGAGAGTGTGTAGTGGTAGTACCGTGTGGGGGGGGGTAAGTGTAGTGGTAGTACTGTGTGTGAGAGAATGTGTGTAGTGATAGTACTGTGTGGGGGATATTGTGCAGTGGTAGTACTGTGTGTGGGGGAGTGTGTGTAGTCGTAGTACTATGTGTTGGATGGAATGTGTATTGGTAGTACTGTGTGTGGGGGAGTGTGTGTAGGGTTAGTACTATGTGTTGGGGGAATGTGTAGTGGTTGTACTGTGTGAGGGGAAAGTGTGTAGTGGTAGTAATGTGTGTTTGGGAATGTGTGTAGTGATAGTACTGTGTGGAGGAGAATGTGTAGTGGTAGTACTGTGTGTGGGGGAGTGTGTGCAGTGGTAGTACTGTGTGTGGGAAAGAGTGTGTAGTGGTAGTACTGTGTGTGTGGGGGAGTGTGTAGTGAAAGTACTATGTGCGGGGGAGTGTGTGTAGTGGTAGTACTGTTTGTAAGGGAGTGTGTGTAGTGATAGTACAATGTGTTGGAGGTGAGTGTGTAGTGGTAGTACTGTGAGGGGGAGAGTGTGTAGTGGAAGTTCTGTGTGTGGGAGAGAGTGTGTAGTAGTAGTACTATGTGTGGGGGAGAGGATGTAATGGTAGTACTGTGTGCGGGAGAGAGTGTGTAGTGGTAGTACCGTGTGGGGGGGAAAGTGTGTAGTGGTAGTAATGTGTGTGGGGGAATGTGTGTAGTGATAGTACTGTGTGGGGGAGAGTGTGTAGTGGTAGTACTGTGTGTGGGGAGTGTGTGTAGTTGTAGTACTATGTGTTGGGTGGAATGTGTGAGGGAGATTGTGTATTTATCGTACTGTATGTTGGGGAGAGTATGTGTAGTAGTAGTAATGTGTGTGGGTTGAGTGTTTGTAGTAGTAGGACTGAGTGTTGGGGAGAGTGTGCAGTGGTAGTACTGTTTGTGGGAAAGAGTGTGTAGTGGTAGTACTGTTTGTGTGGGAGAGTGTAGTGGAAGTACTGTGTGTGTGGGGGGAGGGGAGTGTGTAGTTGTAGTACTGTGTGTGTGGGAGTGTGTATAGTGGAAGTACTGTGTGGGGGAGAGTGTGTGTAGTGGTCGTACTGTATGTGGGAAGTGTGTGTAGTGGTAGTACTATGTGTTGGGGAGAGTGTGTAGTGGTAGTACTGTGTGGGGATGAGTGTGTAGTAGTAGTCATGTGTGTGGGGGGTGTGTGTGTAGTGGTAGTACTGTGTGTGGGGGAGTGTGTGTAGTAGTAGTACTGTGTGTGGGGGAGTGTGTATAGTGGTCTTAATGAATGTGGGGGAACAGTGTGTAGTGGCAGTTCTATATGTTGGGGAGAGTGTGTTGTGGGCGTACTGTGTGTGGGAGAGAGTGTGTTGTGGGCGTACTGTGTGTGGGAGAGAGTGTGTAGTGGTAGTACTGTGTGTGCGGGAGAGGATGTAGTGGTAATACTGTGTGTGGGAGAGAGTGTGTGGTGGTAGTACTGTGTGTGGGGGAAAAGTGTGTAGTGGTAGTGCTGTGTGGGGGGGGGATGTGTGTAGTGATAGTACTGTGTGGGGGAGGGTGTGTGTAATGGTAGTACTGTGTGTGGGAGAGACTGTGTAGTAGTAGTACCGTGTGTGGGGGAAAGTGTGTAGTGGTAGTACTGTGTGTAGGAGAGAGTGTGTAGTGGTAGTACTGTCTGTGTGGAGGGAGTGTGTGTAGTGGTAGTTCTGTGTGTAGGAGAGAGGATGTAGTGATAGTACTGTGTGTGGGAGAGAGTGTGTAGTGGTTTTACCGTGTGGGGGGGGGTAAGTGTAGTGGTAGTACTGTGTGTGAGAGAATGTGTGTAGTGATAGTACTGTGTGGGGGATATTGTGCAGTGGTAGTACTGTGTGTGGGGGAGTGTGTGTAGTCGTAGTACTATGTGTTGGATGGAATGTGTATTGGTAGTACTGTGTGTGGGAGAGTGTGTGTAGTCATAGTACTGTGTTTTGGGGAGAGTGTGTAGTGATCGTACTGTGTGTGGGGGAGTGTTTGTAGTGGTATTGCTTTGTGTGGGAGAGTGTATAGTGGTAGTACTGTGTGTGGGGTAGAGTGTGTAGTGGTAGTACTGTGTGTGGGAGAGTGTGTGTAGGGTTAGTACTATGTGTTGGGGGAATGTGTAGTGGTTGTACTGTGTGGGGGAGAGTGTGTGGGGTAGAGTGTGTTGTGGTAGTACTGTGTGTGGGGGGAAGAGTGTGTAGTGGTAGTAATGTTTGGGGGAGTGTGTGTAGTGTTAGTACTGTGTGTTGGGGAGAGTGTGTAGTGGTAGTACTGTGTGTGGGGAAGTGTGTAGTGGTCGTATTTTGTGTGGAGGGAGTGTGTGTAGTGGTAGTACTGTGTGTGAGGGAGAGTGTGAAGTGGTAGTACTGTGTGGGGGGAGAGTGTGTAGTGGTAGTACTGTATGTGGGGGAATAATGTTTAGTGGAAGTACTGTATGTTAGGAAGAGTGTGCAGTGGGAGTAGTGTGTAGTGGGGTAGAGTGTGTAGTGGTAATACTGTGTGGGGGGGGGAGTGTGTGTAGTGGTAGTACTGTGTGTGTGGGGAAGAGTGAGTAGTGGTCGTACTGTGTGTGGAGGGAGTGTGTGTATTGGTAGTACTGTGTGTAGGGTAGAGTGAGTGTATTGGTAGTACTGTGTGTAGGGTAGAGTGAGAAGTAGTAGTACTGTGTGGGGTGAAGAGTGTGTAGTGGTAGTACTGTGCGTGAGGTAGAGTGTTTAGTGGTCCTATTGTGTGTGGAGGGAGTCTGTGTAGTGGTAGTACAGTATGTGGGGGAGTGTGTTAAGTGGTAATACAATGTGTGCGGGAGAGTGTGTTGTGGTAGTATTGTGTGTGGGAGAGTGTGTGTAAAGGAAGCACTGTGTGTGAGGGAGAGTGTGTAGCGGTCGTACTGTATGTTAGGGAGAGTGTGTGTGGTGGTGGTACTATGTGGGGGAGAGTGTGTAGTGGTAGTACTGTGTGTTAGGGAGTGTGTGTAGTGGTAGTACTTTGTGGGGGAGAGTGTGTAGTGATAGTACTGTGTGTTAGGGAGTGTGTGTAGTGGCAGTACTGTTTGTGGGGGAGAGTGTGAAGTGGTAGTACTGTGCGTGTTGGGGGAGTGTGGAGTGGTAGTACTGTACTCACCTAGTTGTACTCACCTAGTTGTGCTTGCGGGGGTTGAGCTCTGGCTATTTGGTCCCGCCTCTCAACCGTCAATCAACAGGTGTACAGATTCCTGCGCCTATTGGTCTCTATCATATCTACACTTGAAACTGTGTATGGAGTCAGCCTCCACCACATCACTTCCTAATGCATTCCATTTGTCAACCACTCTGACACTAAACAAGTTTTTTCTAATATCATTATATTACATTTGGTTGGGTTAAACTCTAACAACCACTTGTTCGACCATTCCTGCAGTTTGTCTAGGACTTCTTGAAGCCTCAAACAGTCCTCTTCTGTCTTAATCTTTCTCATAAATTTGGCATCGTCCGCAAACATTGAGAGAAATGAATCTATACCCTCCGGGAGATCATTTACATATATCAGAAACAAGATAGGACCGAGTACAGAGCCCTGTGGGACTCCACTGGTGACTTCACGCCAATCGGAGGTCTCACCCCTCACCGTAACTCTCTGCTTCCTATTGCTTAGGTACTCCCTGTGTGTGGGGGGGGGGGGGGAGTGTGTGTGGTGGTAGTTCTGTGTGGGGGAGTATTTGTAGTGGTAGTACTGTGTGTTGGGAGAGTGTGTAGTGGTAGTACTGTGGGGGAGAGAGTGTAGTGGTTGTACCTTGTTTGGGGGAGTGTGTGTAGCGGTCGTGCTGTATGTGGGGGAACAGTGTGTAGTGGTAGTACTGTATGTTGGAGAGAGTGTGTAGTGGTAGCACTGTATGTTGGGGAGAGTGTGTAGTGATCGTACTATATGTGAGGAAGTGTGTGTTGTGGTAGTACTGTGTGTGGGGGAGAGTGTGTAGTGGTAGTTCTGTGTGTGAGTGAGAGTGTGTAGATTTCGTACTGTGTGTGGAGGGAGTGTGTGTAGTGGTAGTAATGTGTGTGGAAGATTGTGTAGTGGAAGTACTGTGTGTGAGGTAGAGTGTGTAGTGGTAGTACTGTGTGTTGGGGAGTGTGTGTAGTGGTAGTACTGTGTGTTGGGAGAGTGTGTAGTGGTAGTACTGTGTGGGGAAGAGTATGTAGTGATTGCACTGTGTGTGGGGGAGTGTGTGTAGTGGATATTACTATGTGTTGGGGAGAGTGTGTAGTGGTTACTATGTGGGGGAGAGTGTGTAGTGGTAGTACTGTGTGTGGGAGTAAATGTGTAGTGGTAGTACTGTTTGTCTGGGAGAGTGTGAAGTGGTAGTACTGTGCGTGTGGGGGGGAGTGTGTAATGGTAGTACTGTGTGTGGGGGAGAGTGTGTAGTCGTAGTACTGTGTGGGGGAGAGTGTGTAGCAGTAGTTCTGTGTGGAAAAACAGTGTGTATTGGTAGTACTGTGCAGAGGAGAGTGTGTAGTGATAGTACTGTATGTTGGGGAGAGTGTGTCGTAGTCATACTGTATGTTAAGGAGAGCGTGTAGTGGTCGAACTGAATATGGGGGAGTGTGTGTAGTGGTAGTACTGTGTGTTTACTAGTTGTGTACTAGTTGTGTTTTTGCGGGGGTTGAGCTTTGCTCTTTCGGCCCGCCTCTCAACTGTCAATCAACTGTTTACTAACTACTTTTTTTTTTCCCCACACCACACACACCCCAGGAAGCAGCCCGTGACAGCTGACTAACTCCCAGGTACCTATTTACTGCTAGGTAACAGGGGCACTTAGGGTGAAAGAAACTTTGCCCATTTGTTTCTGCCTCGTGCGGGAATCGAACCCGCGCCACAGAATTACGAGTCCTGCGCGCTATCCACCAGACTACGAGGCCCCAGTATGTGGGGGAGAGTGTGTCTTGGTAGTACTGTGTGTGAGGGAGAGTGTGTAGTGGTAGTTGTGTGTGTTGGGGTAGAGTGTGTAGTGGTATTACTGTGTTTGGGGGAGTGTGTGAAGTGGTAGTACTGAATGTGTGGGAGAGTGGGTAATGGTCGTACTGTATGTGATGGACAGTGTGTAGTGGTAGTGCTGAGTGTGCTGGGGGAGTGTGTGTAGTGGTAGTACTGTGTGTGAGGGAGAGAGTGCAGTGGTCGTTCTGTATGTTGGGGAGAGTGTGTTGTGGTCGTAGTATATGTTGGGGAGAATGTGTAGTATTAGTACTGTGAGTGGTGGAGAGTGTGTAGTGATAGTACTGTGTGTAGTGGAGAGTGTGTAGTTGTAGTACTGTGTGTGGGGGAGAGTGTGTAGTGGTTGTACTGTGTGGGGTGGGGGAGAGTGTCTAGTGGTAGTACTGTGTGTAGGAGAGTGTGTGTATTGGTAGTACTGTGTGTGGGGTAGAGTGTGTAGTGGTAGTACTGTGTGTGAGAGAGTGTGTGAAGTGGTCGTACTGTATGTTAGGGAGAGTGTGTGTAGTGGTAGTACTGTGTGGGGGAGAGTGTGTAGTGGTAGTTCTGTGTAGAGGAACAGTGTGTAGTGGTAGTACTGTGCAGAGGAGAGTGTGTAGTGTTAGTACTATGTGTGGGGGACGTGTGTGTAGTGATAGTACTGTATGTTGGGGAGAGTGTGTCGTGGTCGTACTGTATGTTGGGAAGAGTGTGTAGTGGTCGAACTGAATATGGGGGAGTGTGTGTAGTAGTAGCACTGTGTGTGGGGGAGAGTGTGTCTTGGTAGTACTGTGTGTGAGGGAGTGTGTGTAGTGGTAGTTCTGTGTGTGGGGGAGAGTGTGTAGTGGTATTACTGTGTTTGGGGGAGTGTGTGAAGTGGTAGTACTGTGTGTGAGGGAGAGTGTGCAGTGGTCGTTCTGTATGTTGGGGAGAGTGTGTTGTGGTCGTAGTATATGTTGGGGAGAATGTGTAGTAGTAGTACTGCGAGTGGTGGAGAGTGTGAAGTGATAGTACTGTGTGTAGTGGAGAGTGGGTAGTTGTAGTACTGTGTGTGGGGGAGAGTGTGTAGTGGTTGTGCTGTGTGGTGGGGAGAGTGTCTAGTGGTTTTACTGTGTGTAGGGGAGTGTGTATTGGTAGTACTGTGTGTGGGGTAGAGTGTGTAGTGGTAGTACTGTGTGGGGGAGAGTGTGTAGTGGTAGTACTGTGTAGGGGAAGGGAATGCTTGTAGTGGTAGTACTATGTGTTGCGGAGAGTGTGCAGTGGTAGTACTGTGTGGGGGAGACTGCGCTGTGTACTCACCTAATTGTGCTTGCGGGGGTTGAGCTTTGGCTCTTTGGTCCCCCCTCTCAACCGTCAATCAATTGGTGTACAGATTCCTAAGCCTACTGGACTCTATCATATCTACATTTGAAACTGTGTATGGAGTCAGCCTCTACCACATCACTTCCTAGTGCATTTCATTTACTAACTACTCTGACACTGAAAAAGTTCTTTCTAACGTCTCTGTGGCTCATTTGGGAACTCAGCTTCCACCTGTGTCCCCTTGTTCGCGTCTCTCCAGTGTTGAATAGTTCATCCTTGTTTACCCGGTCGATTCCCCTGAGGATTTTGTAGGTTGTGATCATGTCCCCCTTTACTCTTCTGTCTTCCAGTGTCGTAAGGTGCATTTCCCGCAGCCTTTCCTCATAACTCATGCCTCTTAGTTCTGGGACTAGTCTAGTAGCATACCTTTGGACTTTTTCCAGCTTCGTCTTGTGCTTGACAAGGTACGGGCTCCATGCTGGGGCCGCATACTCCAGGATTGGTCTTACATATGTTGTGTAGTGGTAGTACTGTGTGTTGGGGAGTGTGTGTATTTTTTTTTATTTTTACATACAAAGCATGCAATTTAAATACAATAAAAACGGGAAAACACACAGAAAACATAACAAAACAAGACAATACCCCATCGGCCAGAAGGGCCGACAGCTCAGTACAACAAAATACAAACACGATAAATGCAGTGAAAAACACAGACATCAAGACACAAAATAGAAAACAATTGTCAAACAAGCAAGCACAGTAACATCTCAAAAGAGAACATCATAAAACAAAACAAACATCAAGACGAATAACAGAAAGCATAACAGGACAAGCACAATACACACATACAAAAAAAATAATAAACAAGTACAACATGTAAAGTAATAATTAAAACACCAGTGCAAACGTACAGCACAGAAACAAGACATGAATAAAAACACCCACACCAAACCAACCGCCCTGCAACAAACCAATAATAAACAAGCAACCCATGCAAATCAGAAAATAAGCATAGGTACATACAGAACAACAAACACGCATCGGCCTGAAGGACCGAGAACAAAACACAACATAAAGGACATCATGAAACAAAACAAGAAAACCGCACAGCACACAACAAGCTAAGAATAAAAACACATGCGAGTAATGCAGAAGGATAACATACATGTCAAAGTAAAATCAGCTTACTTATGTGCCCGGGAATGGGGATACCGCACATTAAACGCCTCCCAAATCAGCCACCTCCCCCAAGAGGCTTGGCCCACCACCGGGGGCGCCATGTGCAGCGGAACCTTGGCAACAAACACTCACAGACAGGGAACCCATATGGTGTCCCTCCGGACGCGAGTAACCGCCACCCTATCCCATACACCTGGAACCCGCTCATCAGAAAAGTCCTCCGGCTTCTCAAACAGCAGGAATTCGGCAACCCAGGCTTCCAGGTCCTCCACAGTAGGGGGCCGGACAGAGAGCACTACCACAGGGGCACCAGCGGCCACGGGCACACCACCAGACGACTGCAGGGAACCATGGCGGCGCGCATCCTTTCTCAAAGTCACCACCAGGCCACGCCCAGCACCAGCATCCTCACCACCCCCGGCACCGGAAGCCCCCACACCCCACTGCGGAGAGCCGCCGGGCGGGGAAGGAACAGGAGGCACACCCGAGACACAGGCACCAGCCCCAGCAGGCACATGTACCTCCGCCACCACCAACCGTGGAGACAACAACTCATCCGGAGCCACGCCGTCAACACCTGAAGACCCACAGTCACTGAAGTCCTCAACATCAGCCCAGACAGTAGACGAACGCCTGGAACGTTTGGGCTCCGGCCGGATTTCGTCAGAGCTGGAAGCAGATTCAGAAGCACGGGCACCACTAGCCGGACGAACTGACGCCCGACGCAGAACGGCAGCAGCCTCTACCACAGGAGGAACCAGACCACACAGCAGGAGGCTCCGCAACCACCCCAGCACCCAGCACAGCAGGGACCCGAGGCGCGGACGCAGGGCCAGGATCCACATCCGAAGACGAGGAAGCAAACGGCGATGCTCCACAGAGTGTACCAGGAAGGTCCACGGGATTGGCAGGGCCAGAGACATGGTCAGGAGGAACATCTGACGGCACCGCATCACCCGGAGGAGGGTCTGCGACAACCAGGGAAACGCCGGAAGACGCTGGGGAGCCTCAGCAGCGAACGGGACCCTCACCTCCTCACCCCCGGAGTCCTCCTCCAGAGGGAGCAGTGGGAAATCCTCTTCACGGAAAAAGTTCACGGGAGCAACCGGATCAGCAGTACACCCGGCAGCCAGATGCCCCAACAAGCCACACTGGAAGCAAGTACGGGGTTGTCGGGCATAAAACACCTGCAAGTAGTATCCCAACAGCCAGACAGAGGACGGAATGTCCGACCTCAATCGCATCCCGAGGGTCCGAATGTTGGTCTTCACACTCGAATACGTGCAAGACGAAAGTGAGTTCATCCGCACACTGATGACGGAGCCGTACCTCTGGAAGAATCGCCGGAGGAGAGTCTCAGGAAACTCCATGGGGGCGCCATGAACACTGACATACGTCACAGCACCACTACGGTCCGAAATGGTCACAGACCCGGAGCCGTCCTGTAGCTGCAAAGTACGTCCCTCATACCTCCGTAGAAAAGCATGGTACACCGCCTCACCCATAAACTTGATGATGACACGGTGAGCAGTGACCAGCTCAACACCATATACGTCCCGAACCGAGACTCGAAGCATGTCACTCAATACCACGTCCACCAGCGGGTAACCAGCACGGCCAGTAAACTCCAATCCGATGGAGTTTAACTCCGCACGACAGCAGGAATAGGGCCGCCCATCGTAAAACACGCCACGTCCCCACCACCAGGAACAGCAACGAGGGTAGACACCCTCACACCCCCTGCTGGCGAAAATGGCAACTACCCCAAACTGCCAGAGCGGTCAAGCGACACGTCCTCACTCAAAGGCAGCGCAGGTGGAACTCCCATGAGTGTGTGTAGTGGTAGTATTATGTGTTGGATGAATGTGTAGTGGTAGTACTGTGTGGGGGAGAGGGTGTAGTGGCAGTACTGTGTGGGAGAGAGTGTGTAGTGGTAGTACTGTTTGTGGGGGAGAGTGTGGAGTGGTAGTACTGTGTGGGGGAGTGTTTGTAGTGGTAGTACTGTGTGTTGGGAGAGTGTGTAGTGGTAGTACTGCGAAGGGAAAAGTGTGTAGTTGTTGCACTGTGTGTGGGGGAGTGTGTGTAGTTTTTTTTTTTTATTTTTTTTTATTTTTACATGCAAAGCATGCAATTTAAACACAATAAAAACAATACAGAATATATAACAAAGGAAAACAATAGACCACTGGCCAGAAGGACCGACAGCATAGCACAACAAAACACATACACGAGAAAAACATAGAAAAATACAGCATACATCAAAAACACAAAACATAATACAATGGCAAACTTGCAATCACAGTAACATCCAGAGACAGCAGGAAACAGAACAGGACAAACACAATACATTCCAAACAAAACATAAAGAACAAACACGTACAACAGTCAAAGCAATATAAAAACACCAGGCCAAACGCACAGCACAAACAATACAGGAATAAAAAAAAACACACACCAAGCCATCCGCCCCGTAAACAAAGGGCGAGGCCAAATAAACAATAATAAGAAACAAGCAAAACACGCACACCTGAAAACAAAACAGGCACAAACACAACAACATACATGCACCGGCCTGAAGGACCGATAATAAAACAACAAAGCACATCAAGAAACATAACAAGACACTGTAGCACAAAACAAATCAATACAAATTCATACAAAGACACTAAACACCGGCCTGAAGGGCCGACAACAAAAACAGAAACATAATGAAACACAAGAAAAGTCACAATACAAAACAACGGTCATGAGAACAAACATAACACCGGCCTGAAGGGCGCACAATAGGTACAACACATTACAAACAAACCACAGGTCCAAGCAAACACCAAACACACAGCAAGCACACAGACTACTAAAATTTCTCATACATTTCCGGCCACTCCACTGCCGGGAATCGAATGCAATACGCCTCCCAAAGTAACATAATGTCCTCCGAAACAGGGTCATTACGAACCGTACGAGGATCAGGCATTAACTCCTGCACACCCACAATAAAACATTGAGCCCGTCGAATCCAGATGGAAGAAGGGCACCACGAAACAGGACGCATGCGGTCATCAATGTCAAACCGCAAAGGATGGTCAGCATCATTCGCCACTCCGGAGGCCAAGACGAGAGGGAGAGGCTCCTTCCCACGAGGCCGGGCAATTGGCAGCGCACTGGGAGCCTCCTCGGCTGCCTCACAGGGCCCCGCGTCAACCACTGAACGTTGTACCTGCTGGGACCCCCCACGCTTGGCATCCTTCTTTAGCACCAGCTTGATGCCTCGGCTCGCACCAGAACCCACACCACCCACGTCTGTAGGAGCAACCACCTCCCACTGCGTAGAACCTTCTGCAGGAGAAAGAATAGAAGGTAAATCAGACGCACAACCATCGTCAACAGCAGACACATGGACGTCAGCCACCACCAGCGACGTAGAGAGCGAAGCACCCGGAATCGCCACATCATCTCCCAAAGCTCCACCTGCGTCGTAGTCCTCCACATCAGCCCAAGCAGTAGAAGAACGCCTGGAACGCTTGGGCACTGGCCGCACATCCTCACAGCCGGAGGCGGACCCAGAACCACGGGCCTCACGAACCGGGCGAACAAATGCCCATCGCAGTACGGCAGCAGCCTCAACCACATGGGGAACCGGGCCGCACACAACAGGATGCTCCGCAACCCCCCCAACACCCAGCACAGCCGTAACACCTGGCGAGGGTGTAGGACCAGGCGCAGCAGCAGGAGTCGAGGAAGACGCAGACGACCCGCAGAGACCATCCGGAAGACCCTCGGGAGCAACTGGCACAGTGAAGTGACCAGCGATAGGAGCCACCGGAACACTCGGAGGAGGGACAACAACCACCTGGGGCATGTCGGGTGACGCAGAGGGGGCCGCATCAGCAGCGAATGGGACCTGCCTCTCTTCATCTCCGGAATCCACGCCCTGAGGGAGCGGCGGGAAATCCTCTTCCCGAAACAAGTTAACAGGTGCAGCAGGGGCCTCAGAGCACCCGGCAGCCTGATGCCCCTAACTGGCCACACCGGAAACAGGTACGGGGCTGCCGCGCATAATACACCCGAATGTAGTAACCCAGCAGCCGGACAGAAGATGGGATATCCAACCGCAAGCGCATACCTAAGGTACGGACGTTCGTCTGCTTCCCAGCATACTTCCCCGAGGAAAGCGTGTTCACCCGCACACTGATGACAGCACCATACCTCCCGAAGAAGCGCCGGAGAAGGTCTTCAGGGAACTCCAGGGGCGCACCGTGCACACTGACATATGTCAGGGCACCACTTCGGTCAGAGATCGTAACGGAGCCGGCGCCATCCGGCAACTGCAACGAATGCCCTTCGTTCCGCCGGAGGAAGTCCCGATATTCCTCCTCCCGCACGAACTTGACAATCACCCGGTGGGCCGTAACAAGCTCAACTCCATATACAGCCTCCACCGGGACACGAAGCATGTCGCACATTACCAACTCAATGGCCGGATAACCAGCCTTGCACGAGAATTCTAGTCCCACGGAATTCACCCGCAAAACAAGAGGAATTGCAAGGCCCCCATGTCAAAACGGCCACGTCAGCACGCAGCCAGGCAGGCAACAACACTGGAAGGGCAGTGACGCCCCACCACCTGACGACCAAACGGCAAACAACTCCAACAGCCACGGAGGGTCGGTAAACGTCCTCACTCCACGGCCGCTAGCAGTCGACCTCGGAGTGTGTGTAGTGGTAGTACTATGTGTTGGGGAGAGTGTGTAGTGGTAGAACTGTGTCTGTCTGGGAAGTGTGTAGTGGTAGTACTATTTGTAGGGGAGAGTGTGGAGTGGAAGTACTGTGTGGGGGAGTGTTTGTAGTGTAGTTCTGTGTGTTGGGAGAGTGTGTAATGGTAGTACTGTGTAGGGGAAAGTGTGTAGTTGTTGCACTGTGTGTGGGGGAGTGTGTGTAGTTATAGTACTATGTGTTGGGGAGAGTGTGTAGTGGTAGTACTGAGTGGGGAAGAGTGTGTAGTGGTAGTACTGTGTGGGGGAAGAGTGTGTAGTGGTAGTACTGTGCAGAGGAGAGTGTGTAGTGGTAGTACTGTGTGTGGCAGAGTATGTGTAGTGGTCGTACTGTATGTGGGGGAACAGTGTGTATTGGTAGTACTGTATGTTGGGGAGAGTTTGTAGTGAGTTGCGTGGTGACCGCCGGCCGGGTCGGACGTTCCTGAGGTCTCTCCGCACTGGCTAGTGTTTACGTTGGGTGATCGCTTGTTTGCCCTGCTGGTGGTGGTTTGCCACTGACGGGGTGACGTTTGCTTCGCCATGGGGACGTTTCGCCCTCCATTGAAGAGGACGCTGTCAGCTGGTCTGGCGTTTACGGTGCCAGTGGACCATCCATTGGTTGGTGTCGCCCTAGTGGACGTGCTGCATGTGCAGCTGTCTGACCTGGTGGGCATCCAGCTGCTTCAGGGCCACCGTGCTGTGGTAAAGTTCCGCCTCCAGGCTGCCTTTCAGGCGTTTCTCGAGCGGTGTGAGGGGCGTGTTTACCCTCTCCCTGATACTGCTGGCTCCGTTAAGGTAGTGAATCTTAGTGTCACCTTGACGTCTCTGACGGTGCATGGTGCCCCCTTCGAATTTCAGGACGACTTTTTAACCTCCTGTTTCGAACGGTTTGGGACAGTGTTAAGTGTTCTTTGGAACAAGGTCGTTGCCGGGCACTGTGATGGTATGCTTGACGGCTCCCGCACCCTGACGATGTCGCTGAAGGGTTGTGTGCCATCGTCGATGTCCGTGTTGGGTTACACGCTCCGCTGCCAGTACCGGGGTCAACCGCGCACCTGTTATCGGTGTGGTCACGAGGGTCATCTGGCTGCTGCGTGCGACGTGGGAGCGACTGGTTGGGTGCATGTTCTTCGTGCGGAGGATTTTCCGCCCCTGTTGCGTTCGGGCGGTGTGGGTGCTGTGCCTGAGGCGCCTGACTGCCTGTCTGCTGCTCCGCTTGTTGAGGAGAGCTCTACGGCCTGTGCGACACGTCTAGTGACAGCTGTGGCCCCTGGGGTTGTTCAGCCGGTGTGTGAGGGTGTCGGGCTGTCGCCTGAGCTGTGTGTAGTGAAAGGTGTCCCGGTGGAGGTTCATGTTCCGCCCCCGCCTGTGGATGTGATCGCGGGTTCGGCCGTTTTGGGGGGGGTGCTTCGGCGTGGTGAGGTGCCTGCCGTGCCTGTGTGTGTTGACTGCTGTAGTTCTGCTCTTCCCATCCCTTTGCAGAAGCGTGCACGTCGGTGTTCTGAGGCTGTTTCCGTGGATGATGTAGACAGTGTGGGTGATGTGGCCTCTGTGGGCTCTTCGGACGGTGCGGGTGTGGCCTGTGTGGATATGACGGTGGAGGCGGGGCCTGCTGGGCGTGGTGTGGTGCGGCCTGTCTCGCAGCGTTCGCGGCGGGCTCGGAGTGTCTCCCCTCTTCGTGGTGTGCCTTGGGAGGAGGTGGGGGAGTATGGTGCTCAGCTGGCGTCCCCCGCCGAGGATGATGGTGCTGTGAGGGGCTCCGACGTTGCTACCTGTGCCTCCCCCTCCTGCGTCTCCTGCTGTTGGGTCCCCGCAGTGGGGGGTTGTCCCTGATGGTCGGGACCTCGTCGTGAAGTTGCGGAAAGATGTGCGCCAGGGGGCCTCGGCTCCTGTGCCTTGTGGTGGGGTCGCTGCCGCGCCTGCGGTTCCCCCTCCTTCCTTGCCCCGGTCTGGGGGTTGCCTAGTCCCGTCTGCTGGGGTCGTGCCCTGTGAGGGTCCGGAGTTGGGCCCTTATCGGGATGCCCGGGTGCTTCCGATCCCGTGGTGCTCGTCCACTATCTGGGTGTCGTCAAAGAAGGAGTTTGTTTATCGGGTGCCGGATGGGATGTCTCAGCCGAGGTTACTGCCTGATGGCCGGGTGCCCGCCGACCTGTGGGTGGTTTGGGAAGCGTACCGCTTGCGCTTTCCATTCCGTAAGTTTCCGGAGAAGTATTAGTTCCCGTCTTGCGCACACCGCTACGCCGTGCCTGGATCAGCTGCCACCGTGACCATGACGCCACGCCCCGCCCCCCGGTGCGGGGAGTCTCCCTCTGAACTTCGCCTCTGTTTTCGTCGCCACTCCTCTCTCTACGACCCATCACATCTCCCGCTTTTGACTTTCTTCTCCTCCTAACCTTCAACGCATCTCCTTACATCTGTTCTGGTGCAGTCATCGGGAGGGTTACCCCTTCATGCAAACTGCACCTATACTCAAGAAGAAGAAGAGTTTGTAGTGGTCGAACTGTATGTTCGGAAGAGTTTGTATTGGTCGAAGTGAATAAGGGGGAGTGTGTGTAGTGGTAGTACTGTTTGTGGGGAAGAGTGTGTCTTGGTTGTACTATGTGTGAGGGAGAGTGTGTAGTGGTAGTACTGTGTGTTGGGGTGAGTGTGTAGTGGTAGTACACTGGGGGAGTATGTGTAGTGGTGGTATGGTGTGTGGGGTAGAGTGTGTAGTAGTAGTAACGTGTGTGAGGGAGAGTGTGTAGTGGTCGTTCAGTATGTTGGTAGTACTGTGTGTTGGGGTGAGTGTGTAGTGGTAGTACACTGGGGGAGTATGTGTAGTGGTGGTATGGTGTGTGGGGTAGAGTGTGTAGTAGTAGTAACGTGTGTGAGGGAGAGTGTGTAGTGGTCGTTCAGTATGTTGGGGAGAGTGTGTTGTGGTCGTACTATATGTTGGGGAGAGTGTGTAGTAGTATTACTGTGTGTGGGAGAGAGTGTGTATCGATAGTACTGTACTCACCTAGTTGTGCTTGCGGGGTTGAGCTCTGGCTCTTTGGTCCTGCCTCTCAACCGTCAATCAACAGGTGTACAGGTTCCTGAGCCTATTGGGCTCTATCATATCTACACTTGAAACTGTGTATGGAGTCAGCCTTGTGGGATATTTGGGGCTTGAATCTGATTATTTAAATATTAATGTAGTAAATTAAATTACGAAGGACCACCCGCTTTTATAGTAAAGAGGGAAACTGAGAATTTCTGATCATTAGATAATTCCTAGATGAATCCAGTAACTATGGATAAAATACTAAAAAATATGATCATAGAAATAATTAATGGGCTGTATTATTAAATGAATGAAACCCTCAAGCACCTACATTGCGGGGTTATTACTGGAAGTACGTCCAGGAATTAGCGTGGTTCGTTCACTAATTCAATTAATAATAATCTAATCCTATAAAAATTATATTGAAACTGCTATCATTACCATATATGGGAACATAGATTATGAGTATAGTAATGAGAGTTACAGTAAACCACATATTAATCCTGAGGGATTCTGCACATAAGAAATTGCAATAGAATCATAAAGAAAATATAATCTTAGCTTAATGATGATTCCTTTAGACAAGCCATGGAAGTTCCTCTTATTCTCTGGACTCAGTCGGCTGACGAAAGGGATGGATTAACATGGGAGAAGGCGGCATGGAGAGTTCCTCTCTCGTGCTGCAAGACAAATATTTACAGTAGCAACTAATTTAACTACTAAATCTATATTCAAGAAATTGAGATTTACAGGTGACAAAATTTAATCACCTGTTATTAGATGTTATCGTGCGTCATAACGGACAATCACCCAGTTACCATTAAACTTTTACCCGATGCATCACATAAAAGAATATACTTAGCTGTGGGCACTGTATAAGTATTAAGATTGCCGTGCTTCGCGTCCCAGGCTCCGGTTAAACCTATCCTGGATAGTGACGCGCTTCGCTGGCCGGTCACGTGTCGTCAAGAACCAGGTTAAAAGGTTCCTTATTTGACACCAGCACTAGCTGAAGATATTATCTGCAAGGTTATTCACGCCTCACAGTGGCGACTTTCATCTGAGGATGGATAACGTCTGCCCTACTGGCTGGACAATGGCGTCTCCTTATGAGTACGGTATGCGCAGGTCTGCCTCTGAGCGGCTCTCCACGTGTACTGAGTTGGTCTTCCTCTACCCATGCCGCATCCGCGTTCATAAAACAAATTATTGTCACGAACATTAATATTTCTCGCATTTACGCTTGAAACGTTGAAGACTGGACGGGTTTATTATTTAGAGGAGGAAATTATTATTATTTACCACTTTAAGAATAGTAAATATATAAGGGAGAGGAATTAATGTCTCCCCATGGCATTCACTGGTGACGTTAACGTTATTACGAGATAGACGCTATGACTCCAACGCTCTATTCGGCTTTTAGCTGGAAGTCAATTCATCTGCAATTAGTTATCATACAGAATGCCTTAGGTATACAGAATCGAATTTAATTCTCACATACATTGGATATAATGTGTTTACTGTAAGGAAATCTGACGCAATACTGGCGTCAGGTGACGTGAGAATTCTAGCCTACTGCACAGATGAAATTATTAGTACATGAGAATTCTACGTGTTGTTAATTTTACTTACTACAATAATTAGTATAGTTAGTAATAAGTAATGAGAATACAACAGTGTTGTATTCGGTGTTGGAAATATCCAACATAACTCCGGGGGGAGGATTCTAGGGTCGTAGTGTACTGTGTTGTACTGACCTATCCCGAAGTGATATTAAGATTAGTACATTAGTATGTTAATATGTTAGTATGTTAGTACACACATAACGAACGTCCCGGATTTATCAAGGACTTACAAGAACTTGAGTCTTGCTAATTACATGTAAATTAAACATGTTGCTTGTAGCCTACACAATATTTAAAGAATTGCTCTTAGTTGAGAACTATAATAGGCTTGTAGTTTCCCTTAGTGGAAACATGTATTAAATATTGAAACATTAAATGATTAAGTTATCGGTAATCAGGAACACTCTAAAGCTCACAATAAACTCAACAACTAGGGTCGCAGTGACAGGTAATGGTGTATTACGTAGCTGCTGAATCATAGGTAAACTCAGAATAAGTTCCTAAGAACTGATAACACTATTGTATAATTATACAGTAAAGTGTTATTAGTCATTTAAGATCAAGGAAACTATGACACTACAGTAAGGTCACTGTCTAGGGTCGCTGTGACTTGTAACTATTGAGTTACTAGACAATAACATCACGCAGTATCACGATCACCCCAAATTCAAATGAGGAAATTGAATTTAATATGCACTGCCGTGCAGTAGTCATGCTGAATGATGGTACAATTAATTTGCTAACTAGCTAAAATAATAGAAAAGTAGAGAACTGAAAAGTTTATTCATTAAAATCAAGGAAAATTCTGAGTCGACAGTGAGATTAGTAGCCTAGTCATTCTGACTTATGAGCTAATTCAATGCCAGCTCATAGGCTTGACACTGTAAACTGGTTAGTACGAAATCACCTTCACATGAATTTGAGTTTATTAAATCAGTCTCTATAAGTATAGTCAACTGCAATTAACGGTGAGTACAGATTAGGCTAGTACTCAGTTGACACTAACTAAAGTCCCTAAACCTACCTAAGTAAGTGACTAAGCTAATTGTGAGCAAAAATGTACTCGAATTAACATTGTGAGCAGTATTGAGCTCATTAACAAGTCGAGCTATATTGAACTCGTGAACATGGTGAGCTACAGTGAGCTCGTCAACAGTGTTGACAGGGTGAGCTGCAGTGAGCTCGTTAGCAGTGCTAACAGGGTGAGTTACAGTGAACTCGTCAACAGTGTTGACAGGGTGAGCTACAGTGAGCTCGTTAGCAGTGCTAACAGGGTGAGTTACATTGAACTCGTCAACAGTGTTGACAGGGTGAGCTGTAGTGAGCTCGTTAGCAGTGCTAACAGGGTGAGTTACATTGAACTCGTCAACAGTGTTGACAGGGTGAGCTACAGTGAGCTCGTTAGCAGTGCTAACAGGGTGAGTTACAGTGAACTCGTCAACAGTGTTGACAGGGTGAGCTACAGTGAGCTCGTTAGCAGTGCTAACAGGGTGAGTTACAGTGAACTCGTCAACAGTGTTGACAGGGTGAGCTGCAGTGAGCTCGTTAGCAGTGCTAACAGGGTGAGTTACAGTGAACTCGTCAACAGTGTTGACAGGGTGAGCTCGTTAGCAGTGCTAACAGGGTGAGTTACATTGAACTCGTCAACAGTGTTGACAGGGTGAGCTACAGAGAGCTCGTTAGCAGTGCTAACAGGGTGAGTTACAGTGAACTCGTCAACAGTGTTGACAGGGTGAGCTACAGTGAGCTCGTTAGCAGTGCTAACAGGGTGAGTTACAGTGAACTCGTCAACAGTGTTGACAGGGTGAGCTGCAGTGAGCTCGTTAGCAGTGCTAACAGGGTGAGTTGCAGTGAACTCGTCAACAGTGTTGACAGGGTGAGCTACAGTGAGCTCGTTAACAGTTAACAGGGTGAGTTCAGTGAACTCGTCAACAGTGTTGACAGGGTGAGCTACAGTGAGCTCGTTAGCAGTGCTAACAGGGTGAGCTGCAGTGAGCTCGTTAACAGTTAACAGGGTGAGTTCAGTGAACTCGAATTAACGAGGTGGAGTTTTGCATCATTCAATTATCATGGCGTGCAATATTAAGCTCGTACGCATGGGGAACAAGCACTCATATTATTACGTTAATTCTAAGGGGGAGCTATATTAAGCTCAGGAAGCATGTTAATTAACAATGCTAATGTTTAACGATAATGCATTAAACATATTAGTTCTCTGTAAATTCACTTACATATTAGTAAGTTTGCAAGTTTGTTCGTGCTGCGTTCCTACACTAAATAAGCAGAAACGAAAGAAAAAACAACTCAAACAATTAATGCAAGTTTTTATCACTAACTCTTAGTGCAGAAAACATGGTATTAAGAAGGTTTTCTTGGCAAACCTTTAAGCGCAAGTATAGTGGACCAGTGGTCCTAATGAATTTGTAATTAAATTCAGGAAATGCCAGTGGCATTAAGTGCTAGATTCTCTAGCCTAACATTATTAATTACCTAGGGAGTACTAGATTCTCTAGCCCAACATTACAATTTAACTAGGAAGACTGAGTGTGGTCAGTTACTACTTGTCGAGAATAATTCTAGGTCTGCAGTGAATTCAATGGCTTGGTCGCTGTGACTTGTACTTGTTTGAGTACGGACCATTGGTTTTCACTGAGAGCTATGAAACATCTCGGCGAGTATCAATTGCACTACATTCAATCTGAGTTTATTACTCAGCTGTGTCTCTCCTTTTAGCTTGCTGCTTGAGAATTGATTTACTGCTGACTAATTTATTATTGTTGGCAGGTTTAGGCTTGTTCACATTCAGAACTTTACCAGTAAGTAAGTAGCCTCCTGCAGATTGGAGCATATTCATTCCCAATCGTTTAACATGTCCAGTTATGAACTGGTAATAGTAGTCGGCCCCTACTAGTACATCTATATTGTTAAGGCGGTCAGACGTTAACTTGTTGTCAGCCAAATTAATTTCACGTTCCTGCAGGAAGTGGGCTGTGTACCCCAGACCCTTAATATGTAAGTCTAAAGGTATTTGATCTACAACAATGGCTTGGATAGCCTTGGCATGACTACCTAGTCGTACAAGCGGTTGAACTACGGAGTATTCATGGGTTCCTCGATTTATCATGGACCCTGACAAGTTTAATTTTACCTGTCCTATTGGTTGTAAATTAAGTGCCTCTGCTGCCCTTTGAGTAATGAAAGTTCTCTGGGAACCTTGATCAAATAGTCCACGTATGGTGATCTTGGCTCCTCTGTTCTTCACTTGAAGTTGGGCAGTAGGCAAAGCACCATCCACTTGAGATGCTTGTGAAGTTACGCTGTACACATCTCGCACCTTGCAGCACTGTACTGGTGTAGATTCTCTACGTCCTATTCTAGGATTGACATAATTAGTCCTAACTAATTTGCACAGTGCAGCATGATGCTTGCCCCTTCTACACCTATTGCAGGTGTTCAGTGGGGTGTCACAGCTGTTAACATTATGTGGTTTGAGACACCTAGTACATTTGTGTAACTGTTTGAGTCGTCTGACTCTTGTGTCTCTATTAGGATAATTAGTACATTTGTACAGAGAATGTTTTTGATTGCAAAACAAGCACATTCCCCATCCTACAGATCGTTTAGGGGTTACCGGTTTAGGTAAAACAGTATTTGCAGGTTGTGATGGTTTTGCTGCTTGCATTTGCTTGTTATTTATTCTCTTGTGAGTACTTGGTGTACTCTGGGGAACCATTAACAGGCTCTTGGGAGTGCTCTTTGGACTATTAGGTCTCTTAGGAGCACCTGTGGGACTCTTAGGCCTCACTGATGAATCAGTATTTGACTGATTGTTGTTACATGGATTATTAGCACCTTTGTTACCTAGTGACAGTGTCACTTTAGGAGTTTCAGGCAAGGAAACTGATGTAGGTACAGTTTTGGTGCATTCAGATTTAGCATTAATTGCTTGGTCTGCTGTATGATTTCTCATATTACGCAAACCTGTAAATATATCCTGCATTGACAGGGTATTACCATTCTGGCATACATATAATTTATTAAATGTGTCACCAGACAATTTTCTCTGGATGATAATTTTAGTCATCCACTCAGTAGTTGGGTGATCCACCTCTTTACTGAAAGAATTTATCAGTGACTCAAGCTGAAAACTAAAGTCTTGTAAAGAGTCAACTGATTGCTCTGGCGAAGATAAATTTAATAATTGGTGCACAAGGTTTATAATAGTCTTCTCATTGTTAGCACTTACTTTAGAAGGCTGTTGGGAGCAATTGTGACCATTACTTGTGTTGCTTAAGGCTTCTTGCTTAGCCTCAGCTTTGATTACAGCTTCGACTGCTGCTGCAGCATTAGCTTTATCATTTTCAGGTTCAGATTCACTGATCATTGCAGCTTCACTTGTTTCATCGGCAGCTTCACTTGTTTCTTTGGGTTCTGGTGATAAGCTAGTTAATTCAGTAGCCTTATGTATTGAACTTATAGAATCCAGGGAACATTGAGAAGAGTGGTCTGAAAATTGGTCAGACTCTGTAAACAAATCATCACATGAAGCTGTATTAGATGAGAGGTTAGAAAATGAAGGTTGAACTTCAGTTATGGATCCTGTGTAGTGATCAGTATTAATTAGAGGATTCTCCTCGTCTTGAGGTAGTTCAGGTATATCATCTGAACTGAGTGTTAACTTGGATACAAGTCTATTAATGATCTGATCTACCCACTCGGGAATATCTTGTCTCGCAAGCACCTCCTTATATCGGTCTAACCTGGTTTGAACGGAATGTTCATAGTTATCGAGATCAGATTCTGTTAGACGTAAGTGGTCTGAGACAGTATGACCGACTTGGAGTAAATTCCTGTGGGACTCGATTACAGTCTATACATGATCATACTTTTGGATGGCGCTCCTTATGTAACTTGCTAGTCTATAGACGTCACCTGGGTCAGTTTCGACACAGAGATGACATTTCATAAGCAGTTTTCCTAAGGGACGTTGAAGAGCTGTCAAGAATCTTGCATTCCTTTCTAAAGGATTCATTCTTGCGGTAAATTGAGCCTGATAGGGCTTATGTAGCTAGTGGTATAGCTATAGTCTGCTCCTTGATGTAGAGCAGGTATAATTATTGACAGCCTGATAGGGCTTATGTAGCTAGTGGTATAGCTATAGTGTCTGCTCCTTGATGTAGAGCAGGTATAAGTATTGACAGCCTAATATTTCTTGAGGCTGGTTGTAATTTACCTCATTTAGAGGTTAGCTACCTACCTAGTAATAAGTAACTAAGATTTGAGTGGTACCTTGGTCTCACTACAGGTGTTCCTCAGCTTAGCTCATCTAAATCAGCCTCGGATGGGTAGTAGACTTACAGTAACACTCAAAGACATACATAGAAATATGCAATAAAATAATTACACAATAAATGGTTAATCCCACCCTTGATAGGGTCAGCACAAATGAATAATATATGTGTCACTAACTAGCTCAAGCCTAGTCGTGAGAATTTCTACTTGAGAAACTACAACTATATTTAGTCTGTGCTTGTGCCAAATTCAACACAATCACAGCCTAAATTGCTACCTAATGAAGGTTGGCAAAGATTATATTATGGTGCAGTAATGTGCAAATAATTGTGCTGTGTTTTTGTTTTTTTTGTATTTTATATAATATACACTTGTGTAATTGTGTGTATAAGAAATTAAATGAACACAAAGGAATTAATTGTGTTTGGCAAGTATTCTACTGCCGTAAATATTATCTAACTCCTGAATGTACTCCTAATTGTGGAATAAATGTTATCAGGGTTAGTAATAATTAACTAGTATGAGATCAGTAATTTATATTAGTATACTGGATCCCTAAATGTTAATGATCCACTGACTTGAGTGAAGCAGTAACTATAACATGGATTCAGGCTATAATGGACAGTCTGCTGACAGCCATATATTGAAACATTGGTATAGCCTAAATGGTTAACACTTAATTGGTGTTAGTGATTAATATAAGGTTATGAGCTGTTGCTCTTGGTGACCTAAAGATTCTACTTCAGTATGAATTGTAGGTCTAAATGTTGTGGGTAATTGGCTATGACCCACTAAAGCTACCTTATACATGAGGTGAAAGTAGCAATATGTTAGTGTGATCTAGACTAACTGTTACACAAGGATTAGTTATTAATGGTTAATATTTTAATTATAAATTTAATGCCTATCCGGTTCGATAAGGACCATAATGTGGGATATTTGGGGCTTGATTGTGATTATTTAAATATTAATGTAGTAAATTAAATTACGAAGGACCACCCGCTTTTATAGTAAAGAGGGAAACTGAGAATTTCTGATCATTAGATAATTCCTAGATGAACCAGTAACTATGGATAAAATACTAGAGAATATGATCATAGAAATAATTAATGGGCTGTATAATTAAATGAATCAAACCCTCAAACACCTACATTGGGGGGTTATTACTGGAGGTAAGTACGTCCAGGAATTAGTGTGGTTCGTTCACTAATTCAATTAATAATTATCTAATCCTATAAATTTTATATTGAAACTGATATCATTACCATAAATGAGAACATAGATTATATGTATAGTAATGAGAGTTACAGTAAACACATATTAATCCTGAGGAATTCTGCACATAAAGAATTGCAATAGATTCATGAAAGAATATAAAATCTTAGCTTAATGATGATTCCTCTAGACAAGCCATGGAGTTTCCTCTTATTCTCTGGACTCGGTTGGCTGACGAATGGGACGGATTAACATGGGAGAAGGCGGCAGGAAGAATTCTTCTCACGTGCTGCAAGACAAATATTTACAGTAGCAACTAATTTAACTACTGAATCTCTATATTCAAGAAATTGAGAGTTACAGGTGAAAAATTTAATCACCTGTTATTAGATGTTATCATGCGTCATAACGGTCAATCACCCAGCTACTACAAAACTCTTTACTAGATGCATCACATAAAGGGAATATACTTAGCTGAAAGGGCACTGTATAAGTTTTAAGATTGCCGGAATTCGCGTCCCCAGGCTCCGTCTAAGCCTATCCTGGATAGTGGCGCGCTTCGCTGGCTGGTCACGTGTCGTCAAGAACCAGGTTAAAAGGTTCCTTATCTGACACCAACACCAGCTGAAGATATTATCTGCAAGGTTATTCACGCCTCACAGTGGCGACTTTCATCTGAGGATGGATAACGTCTGCCCTAGTGGCTGGGCAATGGCGTCTCCTTGTGAGTACGGTATGCGCAGGTCTGCCTCTGAGCGGCTCCACACGTGTACTGAGTTGGTCCTCTTCAACCCACGCCGCGTCGCGCGTTCATAAAACAAATTATGTCACGAACATAAATATTTCTTGCATTTACGCTTGAAACGTTGAAGACTGGACGGGTTTATTATTTAGAGGAGGAAATTATTATTATTTACCACTTTAAGAATAGTAAATATATAAGGGAGAGGAATTAATGTCTCCCCATGGCATTCACTGGTGACGTTAGCTTTATTACGAGATAAACGTTATGACTCCAACGCTCTATTTGGCTTTTAGTTGGAAGTCAATTCATCTGCAATTAGTTATCATACAGAATGCCTTAGTTATAGAGAATCGATTTTAATTCTCACATACATTGGATATAATGTGTTCACTGTAAGGAAATCTGACGCAATACTGGCGTCAGGTGACGTGAGAATTCTAGCCTACTGTACAGATGGAATTATTAGTACATGAGAATTCTACGTGTTGTTAATTTTACTTACTACAATAATTAATATAGTTAGTAATAAGTAATGAGAATACAACAGTGTTGTATTCGGTGTTGGAAATATCCAACAGCTCTGGCTCTTTGGTCCCACCTCTCAACTGTCAATCAACTGGTGTACAGATTTCTGAGCCTACTGGGCTCTATCATATCTACATTTAAAACTGTGTATGGAGTCAGCCTCCACCACATCACTGCCTAGTGTATTCCACCTGTTAACTACTCTAACACTGAAAAAGTTCCTTCTGATGTCCCTGTGGTTCATTTGGATACTCAGGTTTCCACCTGTGTCCCCTTGTTCGCATACCACCCGTGTTAAACAGTTAATCTTTATCAACCCTGTCAATTCCTCTGAGAATTTTGTAGGTAGTGATCATGCCTCCCCTTACTCTTCTGTCTTCTAGTGTCGTGAGATGTATTTCACGCAGCCTTTCCTCGTAACTCATGCCTCCTAATTCTGGGACTAGTCTAGTGACATACCTCGGAAATTTTTCAAGCTTCGCCTTGTGCTTGACAAGGTCAAGACACATGGCGGTGATGTACCATGGTAGAGTGTGTCTGTAAGACACATGGTGTCAATGTACCATGGGAGAGTGTGCCTGTAAGACACATGGTGGTGATGTACCATGGGAGAGTGTGCCTGTAAGACACATGGTGGTGATGTACCATGGTAGAGTGTGTCTGTAAGACACATGGTGGTGATGTACCATGGGAGAGTGTGCCTGTAAGACACATGGTGTCAGTGTACTATGGGAGAGTGTGCCTGTAAGACACATGGTGGTGATGTACCATGGGAGAGTGTGCCTGTAAGACACATGGTGGTGATGTACCATGGGAGAGTGTGCCTGTAAGACACATGGTGGTGATGTACCATTGGAGAGTGTGCCTGTAAGACACATGGTGGTGATGTACCATGGGAGAGTGTGCCTGTAAGACACATGGTGTCAATGTACCATGGGAGAGTGTGCCTGTAAGACACATGGTGGTGATGTACCATGAGAGAGTGTGCCTGTAAGACACATGGTGGTGATGTACCATGGGAGAGTGTGCCTGTAAGACACATGGTGGTGATGTACCATGGGAGAGTGTGCCTGTAAGACACATGGTGGCGATGTACCATGGGAGAGAGAGCCTGTAAGACACATGGTGGTGATGTGCCATGGGAGAGTGTGCCTGTAAGACACATGGTGGTGATGTACCATGGGAGAGTGTGCCTACCCATCAACATTGGTGTTCCTCAGGGCAGCATACTTGGCCCTCTCCTCTTTCTCATCTACATTAATGACCTTCCAAATGCCTCCCAACACCTCAAACCAATTCTATTTGCTGACGACACAACCTTCATTTACTCCAGTCCTGACCCTCTTGCTCTAAATGCCACAGTAAATACTGAGCTAAATAAAGTCCATCTTTGGCTAACTGCCAACAAACTCACCCTTAACATTGACAAAACTTTCTATATTCTGTTTGGCAATAAATCCTCTAGTCAAATAAATCTCAAAATAAACAATACCCAAATTTGTAACAAATTAGATGGCAAATTCCTTGGCATTCTCATTGACCACAAGCTGAATTTCCAGGGACACATTCTAAATATATCAAAAAAAGTTTCAAAAACTGTGGGCATTCTTTCTAAGATCAGATATTATGTACCACGCCCTGCCCTGGTGACTCTCTATTACTCCCTTATCTATCCATATCTCAACTATGGTATTTGTGCTTGGGGTTCTACTACCCAAAATCACTTACGTCCTCTAATTACCCAACACAAAGCTGCTATTAGAACAATATCCAACTCTGGCCCCAGACATCACTCGGTACCCCTACTCAAATCTCTGAATATGTTAGATATTAAGTCACTGCACATTCTCTCATGTGTATTATACATATATAAAACGCTAAACTATAATGCCAATCCTGATCTCAAAAGCTTCATAGAAGGTTGTAACAGAACCCATGAGCACCACACCAGAAATAAATACAGTTTTGATATTCCTAGAGTACGACTTAATCAAACTAGAAATGCTCTGCAAATCAAGGGGCCCAGAATGTGGAATGACCTTCCCAACCATGTTAAAGACTGTACCTCTCTCAACCAGTTTAAGATAAAAACTAAACACTACCTAATAAATTCCCTGTAACCTACCTCACTCCTCTATTGTCAACCCATGTCTTATTTTCTTTTTTTTTAATCAACACTGTTTGTCAACCTATTGTATTTGTACTGCTTTTTCAGTCATGTTCCCCCTTTTTTTTTTTTTTTTATCTTTATTTGTATTTGTTCTCAACACTTTTTATTCTTTATGCTCAATTAGTATTAAGTTCTAGATATTAATGTTTTTCTTGCCCGAAACGCATTGCGTAATAGTGGCTTTAGGCATTGTATGTACTAGCTCTATCTATATATCAATCCATTAATGTAACATCACTTGTATGTATATACCTTACCTGAATAAACATCTGTAAGATACATGGTGGTGATGTACCATGGGAGAGTGTGCCTGTAAGACACATGGTGGTGATGTGCCATGGGAGAGTGTGCCTGTAAGACACATGGTGGTGATGTACCATGGGAGAGTGTGCCTGTAAGACACATGGTGGTGATTGTACCATGGGAGAGTGTGCCTGTAAGACACATGGTGGTGATGTACCATGGGAGAGTGTGCCTGTAAGACACATGGTGGTGATGTGCCATGGGAGAGTGTGCCTGTAAGACACATGGTGGTGATGTACCATGGGAGAGTGTGCCTGTAAGACACATGGTGGTGATTGTACCATGGGAGAGTGTGCCTGTAAGACACATGGTGGTGATGTACCATGGGAGAGTGTGCCTGTAAGACACATGGTGGTGATGTACCATGGGAGAGTGTGCCTGTAAGACACATGGTGGTGATGTACCATGGGAGAGTGTGCCTGTAAGACACATGGTGGTGATGTACCATGGGAGAGTGTGCCAGTAAGACACATGGTGGTGATGTACCTTGGGAGAGTGTGCCTGTAAGACACATCGTGGTGATGTACCATGGGAGAGAGAGCCTGTAAGACACATGGTGGTGATGTACCATGGGAGAGTGTGCCTGTAAGACACATGGTGGTGATGTACCATGGGAGAGTGTGCCTGTAAGACACATGGTGGTGATGTACCATGGGAGAGTGTGCCTGTAAGACACATAGTGGTGATGTACCATGGGAGAGTGTGCCTGTAAGACACATGGTGGTGATGTATCATGGGAGAGAGCCTGTAAGACACATAGTGGTGATGTACCATGGGAGAGTGTGCCTGTAAGACACAAGGTGGTGATGTATCATGGGAGAGAGAGCCTGTAAGACACATAGTGGTGATGTACCATGGGAGAGTGTGCCTGTAAGACACAAGGTGGTGATGTACCATGAGAGAGTGTGCCTGTAAGACACACAAACATTCACCCATAACGCTATGTGTGCTATTGGCTGTACAAGAATGTAAGAACCCTTGTATACAAAAATAATAAACAAATACAGTAATATATCATAATATATTACTGTATTTTATCATAATTTTGTAAAATATCATAATTCCTATTGTTTAGCTTTCTAAGTTTTCTCAAACATTACATGGGTTACTGTGTGCAGGTGTTTAACATTAGGGGGGAGGCAGGGTTCATGCAGGCTTCACATGCAGCTGTAATTAGGTCAGTTTCAGTCTCATCTGTCCTGCACCTCGCAGTGTTCTACAATGTTAAAGATTTTTCTTTTAAACCATTTCATATATTAATGGGCCCCGGAGACATCATCTATAACTTTTGTTACTCCTCTGCATGATCCTTTTTTTCTAATTTCACCCAAAAAATCATAAAACTTTTTCCTTGAAAGATTATCGACTACTTTTGATCTCACAATATTATCTTTCTCTTTCTTAATCCTCTTTCTTGATGATATTGAGCCCTGGTGCCACACCTGAGCTGGGGCCACCAACCATCTCTGGGGCCCCCTGCTTCTTTCCGCAGATTATGCCAAAAGGTTTAGGGCCTGCTGCCTCTTTCCGTAGGTCGTGCCAAAACGTCCGCAGTACCCTGCATCTTTTTGTGGGTTATGCCAAAAGGTCTGGGACACCCTGCATATTTCCGTAGGTTATGTCAAATGGTCTGGAGCACCCAGCAACTTCCCATAGAGTTTTCCAAAAGATCTGGAGCACCCTTCATCTTTCTGTAGGTTATGCCAAGAGGTAGATCTATTTTGAAATTCCCTAACATGATTATTCCAACCTGGCATACTACTTCTTTTATTGGTTATAAGATAAATACTCTCTTCCCCTGCCCTATCTAGCACTGAAACGACTGATGTGAAAAAGTCCTTGAGATTGTTCTGATGCAAATTGCACTGAATAATATTGCAAGCAATTGCATCACTTGTGATTTGAGTATTGGTTAAGCAGGCATTTAAACTTATCCAGGTCAGCAAGAGTGGCCTTCCTACGTTTAGGTGTGTTCTAGGGAGGTTTATGTTTTCTTTGGCAGCAGCAACTTGTGAGTGAGGTATATTGGAGGTGGCCATGGCAGGATGATACCAGGACAGGTTGTCATCACTGACAGCCTTATACTTAAAGGTGTGACCAGTTATATCATCAATAAGAAAATGATCAATATGAGACCTTCCATTCCTATCTCATGACATAAAGCTATAGTAATAGTAAATAAATCATTAATAGCAGGATTATGTAAATTTTCAGAATTCATGAATTCATTAAACAAATTTAAGTATACATCTTAGCGAGTAAAATCAGTGTTAAAAATCACCTACCACCCCATGAGTTCAGCATTATGATACAAATTAGTCAATTGATATATTTCTGATCATATATTTCCATACTCATCTGCACAGTTGATATTGCTTGTGAAACATGTATATGCACACACACACATAATCAAATACTGCTGAGCACCTTTCAGGCCCCTGACAACTGAGTGGACAGTGCATCAGATTCATAGTCCTGAGGTTCCAGGTTCGATCCTTGGTGGAGGCGGAAACAAATGGGCAGAGTTTCTTTCATCCTGATGAGTCTGTTCACCTAGCAGTAAATATGTACCTGAGAGATAGACAGCTGTTACAGGCTGCTTCCTTGGGATTGTGTAACAAAAAGGAGGCCTGGTCGAGGACCGGGCCGTGGGGGATAAGCCCCGAAATCATCTCCAGATAACTATAGGACAAAAGTATAGCAGGAGTGAGCCCTGATACAATATTGACAACCTCAACTTTACATTGCATATTGTTATGCCCAGGATAGCAGCAGCACCATAGGGTCTTCCAAGACCTGACCAGTCAATAGACATGTCAATACTGGCAGTGGAAAAAGAACTATCAATAAATTTAAAGTGGTTTTGATATTCATAAGATGTAAGCCAGTGTTCTTGCAAAACAAGAATATTTTGCACATACCAAAATGCTTTTAACGTTCATATATTCAGGGTTTGTTATTTCTCTAATTACCTTAATAACCGGGAATTATAACTTTACAAATACTGAAGCATTGTCATGGGGGTAAATAAACCATATTACGTGAAGATCATTTATGTGCTAATTAAAACAACACTTATAGTAAGAGGACAGTAAATTGGAATGTTCAGACAATTGTCAAGTAATAATAATATAATAATTAACAGGTTTTAAGAGCCATCTATTGCACATTATTCTATCTATAAATAATCTGAACTAATAATAGAGCCTAAATAAATAATAATTAAACATCATTCACATCCATCAAGACAAGAAATTAAACGACCAATCAAAACCATATAGGTTACTCCTACACCTCATAATACAGGCCAATAATGATCATAAATATACTTATCAATTAAACAATATTCAAACTAAGGACTTTACATCAAATTTTTTAAATCACTAATTTAAAAGCAGACATCCTTTTATATTAATAAATTGTCAGATTAAGGCATCTGTAAACAAATGAAATAAATATTAGTAATTAAGCTTTTGATGAAATACTCCGCATTATAATACAAATTCTGGAGTCACTCATATATATGCAAAGTTTTGGTTTATAAAATACCAGATACAAGATAATACAAATATCAGAATCAGGCTAATATTATTGCCAGATTCATATACAGTACTGTATATATATATATATATATATATATATATATATATATATATATATATATATATATATAATTGCTTGCTACTTATATATATATAATTGCCAGATTCATATATACATATATAAATATGAAACTGCCCGATTCAAGATAATGTAATTAACATATTTATGCTATTTATATATATATATATATATATACAGGTATATGAGTTTTATAATTGCCAGTCTCAGGGTAATATAACTGCCAGATTCAGGTTAATATAATTGACAGTCAGGCTTTGATACTGTAAGCCATACCTACCTTTTACTTGAACTTAATCATTACAGAATCTGAGGCCTTCCTGATAACTATATTCTATCATATCTTAATGATAGACACCAATATGTAGCCATTAATGACATAACCCCCCCCCCCACATCTCTACTGTAACCGTAGGAGTGCCACAGGGCAGCATCTTAGAACCTCTCCTATTGCTTATATACATCAATGATTTACCAAATGTCTCTAACATCCTTAAACCAATACTATTTGCTGGCGATGCTGCCTTCATCTATTCAAACTCCAATGCAACACACAATAAGTAATATTGTAAACAACAAATTGAAACACTCTGGATGTGGTTGGATGTCAACCAACAAACTAAATATAGAGAAGACCTATTACATTGTATTTGGAAGTAAATTATCAAATGAAATTCACCTTCAAATAGATAATGTCAACTTTACCATTAAAAATGATGAAAAAGTTCCTTGGCTTATACATAAACAAGAGACTAAATTTGAACACTCACATACAGTACACAGGCAAAGTCTCAAACTGTTGGTATATTCTCAAAAATCACATATTATATTCCCCACTCTTCTATCCTTTCACTATACTATTCCCTAAAATATTCCTGTTTAACATAATGACAATGCTAAAGATGATAATGTTTTTTTGAGAAACGTACATAGAAAATGGGTTACAAGCACAATGTTGGATTTCTAGATAAAGCAAGAATATACTATGCCTAAAGCCACTAATATGCACAGTGTTTCAGGCATGCTGTGGATAAACACTTAAAACTAATTGTTAAAAATAATTGAGATGAAAAGCAAAAGTTGAACAAAAGTAGAAAAAAATAAAAAGAATGACAATAATTACATGATGAACGGAACAGCAAAACTGCAACAGAACAGCCGATGGTAATTTTAACTATATAAACAGTATTTTTTTTTACTTGGCATATAGCAGTATTACAAGTTCAGTCATTATTCATTATTGTTTAATAATAGCAAGACATAGGTTGACAATCAGTAGGTAAGGTAGGTTACATGGCATTTATTAGGTAGTACTTAGTTTCTCTCTTAAACTGGTTGAGAGAGGGACAGTCTTTGATGTTATTGGGAAGAACATTTTACATTTTGGGACTCTTGATTTGTGGAATATTTCCACTTTGGCTAAGTTGCACTCTTGGAATATCAAATAAATATTTGTTCTAGTGTGGATTTCAAAGATTCTGCTACAGCCCCTACCATGT